>NC_057763.1:45105769-45415398 GCF_010389155.1 Erigeron canadensis
AAACATCTTTACATCAATTACCTATACTTGCCGTCACCACCATCATCATTTGTCGTCACCATTTTACCGCAATCATCACCGCCGCATTGTGCGGGTATCATGCTCGTATAATTATATATATTGGATCTATTCTTTATATACAACTAACTCACAAACAAAAAAATCATAGAAAAATCTCACCGTCTTAATTATTCTTAGCTCTTCCTCTGTTTTTATAAGTTCACAAAACAAAAATAAAACTAAGTAAAAAAAATATATCAATTACTTAAAACCCATAAACACTTAAATGAAAGAGAGTCTGAATCTCTAGTTTTCAAAAAAAGAGTAGGGTGTGAGTTAAGATTGTTTGTGAATTTATATCTGATAGAAATAGAAGAAGTTGGATAATTAGGATTTTTTTTGGGTGTGTAGATATTTCTTTTCATATAGATTGAGGATAAAAATTTTGGACCAAAATTGTAATATTTTGAAAGTTAGGGATGAAAGTTGCAAGTGACCGTCTACAACACGAACGATTTCTGTAATTAACTCTGGGTCTTATTAAGTCAATTTACGAGATTACCCATCACGTGTGAATCACGTGATTTGGTTTTAAACGGACGTTTATGGCCATGACTAAAACTGTTGACGGAGCAAAATTTTTTGGACTAAAACTATAGTTTTTGAAAGTTAGGGATGAAACCTGCAAAATGGGTACCACACCAGGATTTCTGTAATTAACTCTATTATTTTTATTTCATTCCAACAACATATGTGGGTCAATGCAAAATGCACCGACGTGTCAACGTGTTCAGGGTAAAACGCTAGCACTATGTGTCGGACTTACGGATGGTCTAACTATGTTACTATACTTTTCTCTAGTTCTTGTTCTCGTGATCTCAAAAATTTTCATTCACATCATGTTCATGACATTAATTATATGATAGTTTATATATTATGAAATACTTTAATTTAGATTAGAAAATCACACACACTACCTCACATGGTACATTTTTAATATAACTTTGCTACAAGTGGGACTTCGAAATCGAAAGCATTTGGTTAGGGAATAATAGGGATAAACGTTGGATATCATTTACCGGTAAATCTCAACCATATACCATAAAGACACGCAACTGGTTTGGCTTCACAAACATTATATTCGTTATCTAATTAACACAATGGCATGCATATTGGAGCATTGCGCTTGGAACTAAACGGGATTCTAGAAGTTGATCAATATGATGGTCCACTAGAGCTTTTATCAGTTGAAAAGTAATGTACTTGTATAGTGTAAAATATGACCAATAACTCTAACCATATTTCAATATTTTGATTGTTAATTTATTCTTTTATATTAATCGCTTTCGCCTCTTCGATCTTTTTATCAACTTTTGTTTAGCTCATAATTGATACAATGCCACCATCACAATTCAAAGATAACAGAAGTTGAAGATGATGACTTCTTAATTAGAAATGTGTTAAAAAATAGTTCATGACATCATTAATCACTTGTCCGAAGTTATACTCGGTGGGTACGATTTGGGACCAAGCAATTAGTACACGTATTAAATCCAGACATCCAGTTCCCCTTGGGGTTGGGGTCTTGAGAATTGATTTGGTTGGTCATATACTTTTGCGGCACGTTATTATACAAATTAAAATAAACTAAGGTATTGTATGTTTATTCTCTTAGTTAAAAAATCATGTCTAAATAAGAAAATACTTAATCCATATTAAGTCACTAGAAATGTTTTTTTTTTACTTAATAATTTTTTTTTAAAAAAAAATAATTGAATTGACTTAATTTATATAAATATTATTTATCTATTTAATCACTTTATTAATTCAGATACTTAATGGTTAAAAAAATAACAAACTTAACGAACATCCGAGTATTAGTTATAATGTTTGGAAGAGATTAAAGTGACAGGGAAAGGGATTGATAGAATGATGAAAGGCGAGTTGGGGATGGGAACGAATATCAAATTTTGGATTGATATATGGGATAAGAAGGTTTGTGCAGCTGATCGGTTTAATCAGGAGGAGATGGCTTTTAATGGGTCTTGGAATTGGACCAGATCTCCGTACACTTCGGAGGAACTGTGTGAGCTTTCGAGCCTAGTAAACCTGCTGGATGGTACGGGTCTGTCGAACATGCAAGATAAATGGGTGTGGATGGGCGCCAAAGACAAGGTGATGTCGGTTAGCATTGTAAAGGACCTGATCATAAGTAACAGAGATTTCACTGACAGGTATGTTTTCGATTGGTGTAAATGGGTTCCAAAAAAATGTAACGTTTTTATGTGGAGAGCTGTTATGGATCGGATACCTACATCGACTGCTCTGCAAGCAAGAAACTGCTTTTTTGATAATCCGGAATGTGTTTTCTGTGGGGAAGGAATTGAGAAAGTCGAGCATATTTTCTATGAGTGCATAATAGCGGCTAGAGTGTGGCAATATATAAGTGATTGGTGTAAGTCTCCTCCTTTCTTTATTTTCTCTGTCAAAGACCTTTTGAAATATCATGAAATTAAGGGGAAAAGCAAACTTGAAAAGATGGTCATCAAGGGTATTATAATGACAAGCTGCTGGAGTATTTGGAAAGCGAGAAACGAGATCAAGTTTGAAATGATTAAGCGCGATGCGACTGGAATAATTTAAGACATTAAGTCTTTCGGGTATTTGTGGTTTAGGAGTCGCACAAAGAACAAGGGTATAACTTGGGAAGATTGGTGTAATTTTAAGTTTGTATAGTTTGTTGTATATAAACCGCCGGTAATTTGCCGGGGTTGTGTGAAATAAAAGTTTACTTTTCAAAAAAAAAAAAATTTATAAAGTTTGTCGTAGAACTTTAGTGTAATGGCATTCAATGCAACAGTTAGATACCGCTAACAAGCTACCATTAGGTGTCTAGGACTTTAGGTTATTAGTTTGAGTTTCAACTTTCAACGGAGCCAAACAATACACATCAATAGTTGTATATATGAGCATTAACTTAAATCGTATGCGTATGAAGAAATGGAGCTAATCGGGCCTAGAGGATGCTAATTCCTTTTCAATTAACATAACTTCTTATTTAAGTTATTTTAATATTAAATGTTAAATCAACGCTATTTCTTTCTAAATATCAAATCTTAGCTCCGCCTACGCCTATCAATAGTTGTATGAGCATAAACTTAAACCGTTGCGTATGAAAAGATGGAGCTAATAAGCCTATAGAATGTTAAGTCCTTTCTAAAGGTCATAATTTCTTATTTAAGTTATTTTCTTTATAAATTTAAAGTCAATATTATCTATTATAATCAATTAACCAACCCCACTTAAGTGGGTTGGCTAGAAGTATCTTTTAAATCCACTATGTGGACATCAGAGGTGAGTTTTTCCCAAGGTATCAGGTTCGAGTCTTGAGTTTCTCATCTCAAGGTATTTTCTATGAGGGGTTGGAGGTCCAACAACTCGCTGGTTAAAATTGTCTTCAACATGTATGAATCGAAACTAACTTTACCAAAAAAAAAATAAAAAATCTATTCTAATCAATTTTTCTCAATCAAGCAACCAACCCCTTAATATCAAATCCAAGTTATAGCCCATTGATTGATAAATTTCTCAATCTTAACGATTTTAATTACTCACGTTATTTATTAAATCTTTAAGCAAATATTTAAATTGACAAGATGGTCGACATAAGCATGAGATCTTTCAAAAGATCTCTCTCCCCTCAACCATGTAAACATGTTAAGGGTAATAGAAAAATAGTTCGAAAATGATCACGAGAATATCAAGTTACAACATTGGGCTAAAAAGTTTGTAATTGCTGAAACGTTGAAGAGAAATCTCATCCGATTAATTAAATTTTCTAAATGGGAAATGATTTATCCTTCTAAACTTTAGCCTAATAATCTTACTAAATGTTTTAAAATTTGACATGTGTAACACACTTATTATCTTTCATCTTTTCACCCCTTGATCTTTCCATTTGTCATGATCTTATGATTAACAGGATTATTAAGAGGATCTCCCTTTCTAAGAGGGTGTTTGGGAATGCGTTTTGAAGTAATTATCTGATTATTACGTTCGTAAAACGCAAATAATCTAAAAAAGTGTTTGTGTGAAAAAGTGATTATCTGCTATGAAAACGCAGTTTTGAAGAAGCATGTACCTATCTGCTTTTTCAAAACGCAGTTTTGAAAATGCATAATTTATTTTGAAAACGCAAAATCTATATTATAATCACAATAACAAACACCCCCTAAATTCTAGATTAGTCCGGTGCTGATTATCTTGCAATCCTATCAACTTCTCCATGCGAATGCGAATTATTATTGTATATATGATTAAGGTTTAAAAGGTAATAAAGCCATAACTATAAGGGTGTGAGTTGCAAATACTTCTACGTTGTGACTTAAAAAAAAAAAAACTTCGAGAACAATAATCGAACAAAGGGTCAATGCCTACCGAAGCCCATACGTCACGCTATCAATATTTTCTACAGAAGTCATTAATATAAATAAAGCCCACGTTATAAAAAAAAATAGAAATACATCATCAAAAAGATAATCATCCAACGTGGTTCCTGCAAATTGTATCACATCATTGTTTTCAAAACATTAACAAACCCATATTCGAATATTTGATCTTCGGATGTTTTATTTTTCTCTCAGGTAATTGATCGAACACTTGGTGTGCAGTTTCTTTTTTGTTGATCTTGTACGTATATATTTTGCCTGGTTTTTAAGATTTGTTTAAAGTGGGTTTTCTTTTGCTTTAAGTTTTTCCGGAAATGGGTTGCTATTTTTAACGACTTTGATGTTTGGTTTTCTTTTTCTTAATAATGTAATTATGACTTAAAAGGAACTGTTTTCTTTTTGAAGTAGTACAAATAGGACAACAGTGACTTGATCATATAGTGACTAAATTTTGATATAATTTTAGTTTTGTAATTGTACTGATTATATATGTATAAAGGGATAGATACTAATAAGGCACTCATTTTTTTGTTGATTGTTCGTGTTTCAGGTGAAGCATCAAACATCTGGCGTGTCGTATTTTAGCCATTTTTAGTTAATCATGTTTCGTGATTCTAGTAAAAAAAAAAGTTCATTTTCTAGTAAGTTTTGTTAAAGATTTTGAAACTTGAGTTAGTAACAAGATTTTGGTAATAGTTTAAAGATTTTGAAATTTGAGGTGAGATTTTAGTAGCTGGGTTTAGAATGAGTGATGCTCAAAGTAATGCCAATAGTTTGCCCCCATTTATCGCCAAGACTTATGAAATGGTCGATGACCCTTTGACCGATCATATCGTGTCGTGGAGTCATAACAATCGAAGTTTCATCGTGTGGAACCCGCCTGAGTTTTCAGGCGAGTTGCTTCCAAGATTCTTCAAGCACAATAACTTCTCGAGCTTTATCAGGCAACTTAATACATATGTGAGTAATGCTTTCATGGGTTCTAATTTGTATCCTCTTTTTCTATATATATATATATGTAATTGTTAGGTGATTTTAATTTATTTTTTTATGGTTTAATCTTGTAGGGTTTTAGAAAGATCGATCCAGAACAATGGGAATTTGCGAATGAAGACTTTATAAGAGGCCAACCGCATCTTTTGAAGAATATCTATAGGAGAAAGCCCGTTCACAGTCATTCAATGCAGAACGTTAAGACGAATGGAGCTTCTACATCTTCTCCATTGACTGAATCAGAAAGAACTCGATACAAAAAAGAGATACACAGGCTGCGTTACGAGAAAGAATCGCTATCAATAGAGTTTCAAAAGCACGAACAAGAACAAAAAGAGATTGAATTAGCAGCACGTGCGTTGACTGAGTGTTTAAAGATTGCTGGAGAGCATCAGAAAGATATATTGTGTGCCTTAGATAATACTTCACACCAAACGGCTCTAGTTAATTTGGAGAAAACTGATCGAAAGAGAAGGCTTTCTACTGCTGAAGTTAACAACTCCTTTAACGTTGATATTTCTGACGACAGGCTAACTACAGACGCCCTTTTAGCGTTAGATTTGGAATTGGTGGATCAGTTGGAGTCTTCTCTTATGTTTTGGGAGGATATATTGATTGAATATCATGATGCTTTTGTACAACCTAAGTTGGATCATGAGCTACTAATAACTCAAAAAACAGGATCAAAGGATAATTATGAGATTGACATGAATTCTGAGACGTTCAAGACCGTTGTCACAGACGAAGAGCAAGAAACAGAGAATTTAAAATCTGAGCAGACAAGTGTAAACGACGGGTTTTGGGAACAGTTCTTGACGGAGAATCCTGGTGGTTCAATGACAGATAACGATCGCAAAGGGTTTGATCTATACGGTAAATTTTTGTGGAACACAAGGAATGTAAATAGTCTTGCAGAAACAACTTAAAAGATTTGTTTATGTTTTTGAGTTTTGGTGTAGAAGTATGATGTTCCCTTATGGGGGGTGCCTGTAAATGTTAGGGGTTGGCAGAGACATTTCTTAGTGCATTAGATGTATGCAGATACAAAGACATTGAAATTCAAATCATATTTTTATTTTTACTTTGTTCATCCATTAAATAAGGGAATTCATAATCGTATCATAACTAATCGTATCATAACTTTTGATCGATCTATCAATCCTATTCATATCATGTGCTATTAAAATTGTACCAAATGATACATAGATAAAAAAGTATGGTACTAATATGGATTCCTATTAAATAATATCGATCCTCATGTCCAGCAAGGCTGGAGGTCCTTTTCTTGGACTTATGGTAGAACATGGAAGCAGTCTCTCTACCTTTGGTAGGGGTAAGGTTGTCTACATATCAACCTCCTCATACACCATCGAAGACGGTATTGGGACCCAAAACCCGTGAAAGACGACATTGAGAGTTACTTTTTATTAAATAATTTACTTGTGTTCTTTTTTTGGTACAGCTGCATTGATTGGCGTTTTACCATTTTTTGGTAATTTGACATTTTGACAATAGTCTCGAAATATTGTTTGTATCGTTTGTTTAGTGTTTAATCAAGTCCTCAATTCCACACACTCTTTTCACGAAAGGGGGAGAGCACAAAAATACCAATTATTTCGATAAATTTATCATAATTATGGATGATTGATTTATACTTTACTGTTCCAGTTGTACATTATGTAAATATAGCAAAGAATGTAGCAAAAAAAGTGGTAAGTATATCAATTCTTTTTCACAAATGTTTCTAAAGTTCAAACTTGATTCTTTTCCTATCATGTTAATAAAGTGTTGTATTTTGGATTTCAAATCTCGTTGTTACAATGTCAATTTTCAAGTCATGTTAGTTTATGGATATGGTCCGACTCGATCCAGAATTGCCCATTGACTAGCTTTGGTGGTTAACATAGATCAATGTTCATAATATATATTTGTGATTGATAATTTTGATAGAGACTTTCCAATGAAATATGAGGTCAATTAACAATGGACACCGGTTAATATTAATTGTTTAGGAAACATGCCTCTGATCAATTACTATGGAGATTTTTTAACATCATCACGTCATAATCACCGCCTTATCCCTTGAATTATCTTAATATTATATATTCATGGCATGGTCACAACCTTTAAATCTTTAAAGCGAGATATTAGACTACCTACTATGGAGAAGGACGAGGAACTATGGAGAGATGATGTATTTTTTATTTATTTATTTTTTTGCTTTTTTTTTTTGGCTATTATTCTATTTTATTTTTTTCGTCCAAGTTTTATAATCATCGTATTTTGTAAAGACTTAGGGTGCGTTTGGTTCACGGAATGTTTTTTGAAAAGAATGAAATCTTATAAAGAATTGGGATTTGAATAAATGAAATTTGACGGAATGTTTTTGACTTTTTGAAAATCCAAGTGACGGAAGAAGTTAAATTCCTTCCTCCATATATCCACAAGAAATAGAGATTTATCAAATGATAGAATAGAATGTTTACATTCCTACAAATGAGATCTTCCCTTATTTGAACAACCAAACGCACTAAAAAATATAATTTAATTCCAATTCCATCAGATTTCATCAATTTTTTTATCAAACGCGACCCTAGACATTTCCCAAGTTTACATATACATATACATCTCTATTTATCTCTTTATCTATTCTATATCCTAATATTACATCTACCTCTATCATTTCCTACTCTTCATATCTATACTTATCTGATAGTCTATGCTCCATTTCCTTAGTTTTGTATTCACAACTTCCATGTTTGTTTCAATCTCATATAAGTTCTTCCCTTTTAAACTGTTGTCTCATCAAACTAAATTTAATGACTTCCATCATTTGTTCTGTTAGCTTCTCTTTAGGAATTTGATTCCTATCGAAATTTATTACATTCCTCTCTTTCCACACCGTATAAACATAAGCTGCAAGACTAAGGTTTTAAACTACACTAGCCACTCTATTATTGCTTTTCTTGTTACTAAAACAATTCTTTCAATATCTTGTCATCTGTATGAGCATCTTTATCCTTCATGATTACGTTCATCTCAATCCAAATGTAGCTAAAATAATCACAACCAAAAAACAAGTAACCCATTGAATCAGTTGTTTTCCACATAGAGTGCACAAATTGTGGGAGATATATAGTAAAATACAAAATAAAAATAAAAATTTGGATATGCGTTTAGTCTCTAAAGGCGTGAAACACTTTCATATTGAATTATTTCGGTGGTTCACCCCAAACACCCCTTCATATAAACCAGGGGTGAGCAAAAACCAAACCAAAAAAATCATAAAAACCAAAAAAACCGAAAACCGAAAAAACAAAAAACCATTGGTTTTGGTTTTCTAAAAACAAAAAGTTGTGGTTCGGTTTTAGTTTCTAATGAAAAACCGAACCATAAAAACCGAACCTAACCAAAAATATATATTTTTACTTTATTTTATATTTATATCATTTTATTATTAATTTTTGATAAATATGTTATTATATTTGCATTTTTAGGTGTATATAATAATATCATTTATATGTTTTAAGTGAAAATACACAACAAAATTAATTTGTTTTAATAATTGTATAATTAAACAATGCGTAAAAGATATAAATAGTTATATATAAAATTTGTTTGAAGTTTGTACAACTCACTTTTATAGATTTGTTGTCATTATTGTTGTGTTATTGTTACTAATATTGTTTTGAAAACTTGTCGAAATTAATTAAGGTGTAATTATATGGTATAAACTTATAAACTTTTGAAGCTCAATTTGATCCAAACCACAAGTGATTAAAAACCGATTAAAACCGAAAAACCGAACCGAAATAGACCAAAACTGAAAAAACAAAACCGAAAAAACCGAAACCCAATGGTTTTAATTTTCAAAAACCGAATTATAATGGTTCAGTTTTGATTTAGTTAAAAACCGAACCAAACCAAACCGTATTCACCCCTAATATAAACACATGCTGCAAGGCTAAGTTTTTGAACTACACTAGCCATCCTATATATTATTGCTTTTCTTGTTACTAAAACAGATCTTTCAATATCTTGCCATCTATTATGAGCATCTTTATCCTCTATGATTACATTCATCTCATTCCAAATGTAGCTAGAATGATCACAACTGAAAAACAAGTAACCCATAGTATCAATTGTTTTCCACATAGAATACACAATTTGTAGGAGATATATAGTAAAACACAAAAAAATATTGGATATGCGTTTAGTTTCTATAGGTGTGAAACACCTTTATATTAAGTTATTTCGGTGGTTCATCCCAAATTACTCAATCAGATACAATCAGAAATTAAAAATATTTTGTACCTAGCCTGGGACTCTGCTCCTTAAACCATGCTTTGGACCCTGCATCGGGCGCTGCCTAGGACTACCATTTCTTAAGGGTTTCGATCATAATTCAATTCATATAAGCGTATACTCCACACCACCGTACTTTTACGGTGTCTTATTATGACTTTTTGAGATGTATCATCTCATCAATCTATCTTGAATTTATAGTTTATCTCCCATAGCAAGTCACGTGATGAATGTTATGCTCAAAATTAAAATTGTCTCTCTTATATTAAATGTTCACGTTCTAAATTTTATGGTAAAACAACCACCAAGTTACACATGTTAATGACAATTTTTTAAATTGTTATTAGAAATACCCTGAAAATATACTTCAATATAAAAAAAAACTAAAAAAGTGACATTTAATGTGTAAAATTCAAAGAATCATCACAACTTACAAAAATGGCAACAAACTTTTTTCCCCCACCAATCACCTCTATATCGGAGCTCCGGCAATCCCACGCTCACTTTATCAAAACCGGTCTCATTAGCGACCCATTTTCCGCCGGCCGTCTAATATCCTCCGCCACTGCTGTATCACCACCACATTCTCTCTCATACGCACACTCCATTTTCACACACTTAGAAAACCCAAATTCATATTCTTACAACGCCTTAATCCGCGCATATGCCAACAGCCCCACACCCGAAACCTCATTCGATCTTTTTATCAAGATGTTGTTTGACTTTAAAGTTGACCCAGATAAATATACATACACATTTGTATTGAAAGCTTGTGCAGCTGCTAAAAGTGTTGGTTTTGGAAAACAGGTTCATGGGCTTGTGATAAAATGTGGGGTTGATGATGATGTGTATGTTTGTAATACTTTGATTCATATGTATGCAAAAGGAGGTTTTTTTGAGATTGCTCGTAAGGTGCTTGATGAAATGTCTGAGAGAGATGTAATTTCGTGGAATGCGATTTTGAGTGCTTATGTTGATATGGGTATGATGGAATTGGCGCGTCGGTTGTTTGATGAAATGCCTGAGAGGAATGTGGAGTCTGGGAATTTTATGATTTCTGGGTATGTTAAGGATGGGTTGGTTGTTGAGGCGAGACGTATATTTGATGGGATGTTAGTGAAAGATGTTGTTTCTTGGAATGGGATTATAACGGGGTATGCTCGTGATGGGGATTTTGATGAAGTGTTTCGGCTTTTTGAAGATATGAGAAAGGCTGGGATGGTGCCTGATGATTATACACTTGTTAACGTGTTGTCTTGTTGTGCTAGTGTGAGTGGTTTGAACCAAGGGGAATGGGTTCATGGTTATATTGATAAGAACGGGATTGAAGTGGGAGGGTTTTTAGCCACTGCGCTGGTGGATATGTACTCAAAATGCGGATGTCTCGATAAGGCATTGGAAGTATTTCATGAAACTAAAAACAAGGATATTAGTACATGGAATTCAATGATTACTGGATTAGGCCTCCATGGCTTTGGTGAACCTGCATTAGAATTGTTCCATAAACTAGTGGCAGAGGGACTTAAGCCCAATGAGGTCACGTTTGTTGGCATTTTATCAGCTTGCAGCCGTTCTGGATTACTAGATGAAGGTTGCAATATGTTTGAACTTATGGTGCACACTCACAAGATCAAGCCTACAATTGAGCATTACGGATGTATGGTAGACTTGCTTGGTCGATTTGGATTGTTAAACGAGGCTGAAAAACTTGCAAAAGAAGTTCCGTTTGAAGAAGCTCAGATTGTCTGGGAGTCTCTTTTGGGAGCTTGCAGAAGTCACAATGACGTTGAAATGGCAGAGCGTGTCACTAAAAAGCTTCTTGAATTAGATCCACAGGACAGTGCTGGTTATGTTCAGTTGTCAAATGTTCATGCATATAAAGGGAGATTTAGTGATGCAATAGAGTTGAGGAGGAAGATGAAGGCACAAGGTGTCTATAAAGCTCCTGGTTGTAGCATGATTGAAGTTGATGGAACTGTTCACCAGTTCTTAGCTGGTGAAGGAATGGTGTTGTAGCCAGAACACCTTCATCCAGTAAAATCTCTCTATATTTTGGGACAAAAGAGGCAATCGCTAACTCAAGTGGCATGAAGCTTGGTATATGTCATGAAAGGATGCTTTAAGAATATAAAGTGAATCCCTTCTTTAAAGGACTGAAATGGGGAACCGGCTATGGCCAAATTATATACAGGTGTTCTATATGACATATCTAGAAGACGCAATCTAAGCCATTTACTACTAAATGGTTGATTCCGGTTATGTCATCTGTAATGAGTCAAATAACTATAGTTATCTCAATATGACTAACTCGTGAAGCTTGCAAGCCTAATGGTAATATTTACTGTTTTTAATCCTTATATATAAAACGTATAACATATGTATTTATAATTATAGTTTAAACATGTTGTATAAACCTATCAAAAATCACCAAAAAATGTTTAACCTGCACTTATAGACGTTTGGTGATGACTCTTCGGTTTTCATGCCTATTATTTGATTTTTCATTTCGTAAGTTTCTGATCTATTAAGTTTGCTATTGTCTATCTATTTTGAATACAATGAAACTTTAAATTACTTGCATTTACTTACACATGTTACATTCATCAAAATATTGGCCAACGCATGACATATACGTACAACTTGATATGAGGGAATGAACAAGATAACAACGCATCTAAGGATAGATATCGCATATGCGATAAATGGTCTTAGACCGTGTCAGTAATTGCATACAACAAGTAGGGGTCAACAACAAAACTAGAGACATGATCAACAAATGTGGGGGTGGGGATGAAGGGTTTAGTCCGTCGGTTGTTTGATGAAGTGTAGAGTCTGTGAATTTATCATATCGCTAGGTTAGGGATTAATGTTGGGTTTTTTCTTTTTGATGATTTCTAGTGATGATGGCCAATGATTACACACTTGTTTACGTGCTATGTTGTGCCACCTTGAGGGTTTAAACAACGGTGAATGAATTCATGCTTAAATTGACAAGTTCATGATTGAAATGGATGGTTTCTAGCAACTACGCTTGTGGTTATCTGCTGAATGTGTGGATGTATCGAAAAGGCACCGGGAAATATTCCAGAAAACTTTAAAGAAGGTTATAAGTACATGGAATTCAGTTATTACTGATTAGGCCACCATGACTATGGTGAACACGCATTTGAATTATTTTCTACTATGAATAGTGGCAGGGGAAGCGTAATGAGATCAGATTAGTTAACGTCGTATCAGCTTGTAGTCATTCTCGCCTACTAGACGCAGGTTACAAAATGTTTGATTGGTGCACACTCACAAGATTGAGCCTACATTTGGGCATTATGGATTTATGGTAGACTTGATTGATCCGTTTGGATTGTTAGATGAGGCCGATAAACTTGCAAGAGAGAGGAGTCTCTTTGACGGTGCTTGCGAATTATATGTGTTAGAGTGTGTCACCAAAACGATTCTTGAGTTGGATCCAGACTCTAGACATGAGCAAAAAGACTCAAATTCTGATCCTATCCCAGTCATGTAATTGATGCTTACGGGTAACGATTCTTGAGTTGGATCCAGACTCTAGACATGAGCAAAATGTCCCAAATCCCGATCCTATCCCAATCATGTAGCATGAATTCTGGATTTTAGTATTTTCTGTCATGAAGTGATGCTTACGGGTAACATTTATATGATATACTTAGCACACCCATTTACCGAATCCTGTCTCTGACATATCTATAGGTCTTAATATCGACTGATTTACTAAATGAGTCAATTCAGGTTATTTTCATTTAACAGGTCAAACAAGTTTATTTCATATGGCAAGAACAGGATATTCAAAAATCTGATGCGGCCATCTGATGTGCTGTGTGACATAATCAAATTGATGGTGCGACTAAAGTTAATGACTTTGAAGCTAAAGAAGACTGCTCGTGTGGAGCAATGGCTCGCTGACTGGGGTATTGTAGCTGATCAAACGTTGCAATATGGATGAGTGATTGTTTTAGCTGTTCTTCTTGCTACTTTATATGTATTGGTTGTGTTTCCGTTGGCATATAGGTAGACAGTAGACTAGTGGTGTTGACTAAGATATAGTTATGCTGGTTATTATATTTGTGGTGTGTCACATATATAAAGTAGTGTGTTATTCAATCACACTACTTGTACTAAACTTCTGATGAATGTTGTTATATAAAGTCATCGGGATAACCCATGACCCAAAAAAGCAGGTCAAACAAGTAAATGAGAGAAAAAGAATGCAGGTTGAAAGGAAACAAGTTAAACGGGCTAAAACATGTTTGAAGTGTAAATTTGTTTCTAACGGTTAAGACATTCTAAATCAGTCTTTGGATAGAATACTATTAGAGTATTGGATAAACTAAAACTCAAAGTTAACATTGACACATTAATTATTTGAATAAGCTATAGTTTTGGACCAAAACTAATTAGGTCAGCTAACCTGATCCGGTGAGTACTATAAACAGACTCTGAATTTTGCTCTGTTCCGTGAAATTCATAACACTTGGCTGTTGGCTACATATTTAGTTGAATTGAGTGTTTGATTTGATAACCAGAATGTATGTATGTGTGTGTGGTAATGATGAACCGTGCGGGCGTGGTTCCAAGCCCTGATGGAGATATCACAAACTGATACAACACCACCTTCAGTGTGATGTTCAGCGTGGTGCTTACACGACAAGTTTTTCGAGTGTGGTCCGTGTGAGTAGTATAAAGACTAGATTTTGCATAGAAAATTCTAATAGTTCACAATTGCATGGGTTTGCCTAGAAATTTTGGATTGAAAATTTTGCATAGCATAGGAAACTTCGGACATTCCCATGGGGCATTGTCAAAACTAAAGTTACCATTGTGATGGGATAGAGTTTGTATTGATTAAAAATGGTAAAAGTCAAAAAAGATAAAGATAAAAAAAAGTAAAAGATTGTCAGTTGATGTTTGTTTATTTGAAAATATGATTACTAGAGAGATCAAACATTGTAGAAATTATTACTACTACAAATTTACAATTTCATCAAAAGCCATATATCCAGGCAATGTGAAAATATGGAACAAAGTTAACCTTTACTTAATTCTAACCAAACCTCTTGAAAGACCTTAACAATAAGCTGATGGTATTCATCGCAATTCAAGGTGAGATAGCAAGCCAAGAGTTCCTCGAGCTCGTCTCGTTGTCTGATTCCATTCTCTATGATCATCTCTATCATCGAGTTTCTAAAGTCTTGTTCTGGATCATATGAACTTTTAATGATCGCAAAGCTACCGAGATAAGTTCTGAATGCATCTTTGATTGCTATCTCCTTATTCATCCTGATTCTTGTTCTCTTCATGACGTCTTCAAGAGCTTTGATCCGCGGAGAATGACAGTTGACTTTACGACCATGCTTTGACCTTTTTCTATTGCTTGCATCAACACATTTTCTATCCTTATTATCATTCTTTAAAATAGCCTCATTGATTTTCATGTCTTTCAGCTTTTGCCACTCTTTCTCCAAGCTCGAATCCACCTTGATTCGTCGTGTGGTTGAATCCGCCTTCAAGTGATGTTTCTGAATTATGACGTCCGATATATTTTCAAACACAACCTTCTCTACTAGCGCTGTAGAACCAATTCCCCTTTCTCTTGATTTCTGCTCTGCATTAATGAACTCTCTCATTGACACCATTTTCTTAAAACTTGTAGAGCTTGATGGCGAAACATTGAGCCTATTATCTGAATTGTACAAATTCTCTTCATTTCCGCACCATCTTTCATTCCAATCATCAAAACGCGCGTATTCTGGTTCGGGTTTTGCAACATTTTTCATCTTCATGGACGTCAAACTCCAACTTTTTAGAGATTCATTCGAAGATGCTGTCTGAATTGTTTTCTTTCTTCCCCACTTGATCATTTTGGATTCTTCTAGTTGGCCTCTCTCTTTTTTTTTTTTTTTTTGGATGGAAGATACAGAATTATTGTGAGAATGTATGTATTGAATATTGATTGCTAGAAAGGATGAACTTAAATGGATAGTAGCAATGTGGACTATTTGACTACTGTAGTTGTTATTTTTTGAAGTTTAAAAGAAAGGCCCGCCATAGATCTTGTGACCACTTTACTTCACTTTTTCATTTTTATTTGAAGGTTGTCCTTTGCTTTTTGTAGCCTGGTTGTCATAAATAAAGGGGACCATTTTTGTCATTTCCCTTTTCTTTGCTAGGCATGACTTAAGGCCCTATTTTAGTGTGCCTGCCTCACATAATTTAAGATTTTATTTTTGTTATAAATTCTTGGGTTTCTGGTGTAGACTGTAGAATGACTTTAGAAAAATGTTGTTTTTTTCTGTGTTTACCATAAAAGTTCTTTGCTTGGCCCATTTGGTCAAGTATGTGTGTCATGTCCTAGGCAGGACCAAGGGATCACCATTATAACAGGTTTGTGACACACTAAACCAAATTTCGAAAAGGAGTCTTGTGTTTTACGCTGATTTCTTTAAATGGTATCTCGTTCAACTCAGTATTTGCTCTCTTGTTGGATAAGGAACATCGGGTTAAATCCTTCTTGTATTTGGTTAATTACAGACGAATTTCTGTTCTATTTTAAGGATGAGGTTCCTTTCCTATACACCAATGTGTTTATTTACTCTAATAGACATTAATGTGATGACCTAACGTATCTCTAAATGACCCTTTGATTAGATGTATTTAGGAATCTTACTGGAGAGTTTAGTCTTTTGTACTTAAAACCCAATTTCAGGAGCTAAGTTGTGTATGCTTTGACAACAGGTTATGGTACCCCTACCTACGGCATACACCATCGTTAAGTTGCATTAAAGTTCTTTTCATCTTTGGCCTAATACACCATGTCTACTTGCATCTAATCTTTCCTGCAAGTTTCAAACCTCCTGTATGCATATGCAAATTGTAGTAAGATACAAATGGGTAAAACACACAAAACGTAAGTTATTTAAGAAATTTTATGATATGGGCCTAGGAGTAAATTGATTGATTATGCCATTACTTAGATTGTGAATAGGAATTAGCATGTACTAGAGACATGTGAATTGCAATAACATGTGATGTAATTTGTACTGAATTAACATTTTTGTATCCAGCTTTATGATGAGTTAGCAGGCAAGGCAGGGTTGCAGGGCAAGCATGGCATTCACAATAAAGTGAATGAAAATGTAAATATTCAAGTACATATTATGTTTTTCAAGGGTTCCAGCATCAACAGTGAATGTAAACAAATTGTTGAATCAATCAAGTACGAGTAAATGTCATGTTTTTCAACATTTCATTTCTTGGAACTTTCATTGCAGGTTTGATTAAAGATCTTAACAAGTTGATGAATTTAATATTGAACATGTTGGTTGAATTTTTACTTTCACATTTGTCTTTGGAAAAATAATTTAGGAACTTAGGATAGCAGTGATTCAGTGAACTACGCATCTGCTTTCAAATATATATCATCAACAAGCTGTTTTATCTTACCAAGTAGGGGCTGCAATCGTGTCGGGTTCATGTTGGCGATTGGTGGGTTGGAATTACTTAAACCCATGTGAATTGAGCTCATTGAGCAACAACACTTTTAGGGTTTAGATTTATATAAAATGGTCAGACATATCGATACGTTTAGCTTCGATGTAAATCCACATGTATGTCGACTTTAGGTCTGATTTGCGCATCTCGTCAAGATATGTTGCCGCTACTGAAATTAACACCGGCCTTTTTTAGTTAAAAATATATATAAATGTTATATTCTAAATGGTTACATTTACCATAAGTTTTACCATTATATAAAGGATAAGATTGCTATATATATGTTATGTTCAAGAAATCTAAGTTTTACCATTATATAAAGGATAAGATTGCTATATATATGTTATATTCAAGAAATCTATGTATTAGTAATACGTCGTTGTTTAGCAAAATCTGCAAATTAATACCATGCGGTATTGAACGTTTTAGTACATTAGCAAAATTATACAATTTAAGTAAACTTAAGAGGGAACTTATTCACCATTCGGTTAATAGCCCAATGGTAAGGAAGCTAGTCATTACTTTATACCAAGTAGAATGTGGAATCTCAAGTTCAAGTCTTTACAAAGTTTTTTCCTGGTATTATTGTGCATTTGGAGGACTATTACTAGGTATTGGGTGGGAACTTATTCATGCAGTTATCAAAGATTACGTACAGTAATTCAGTAAAGAATAAATGGAGGGTGTAATATGTCTTTTCCAACCTGTAAGGATTCAAATGAAAATATGTTTTGGCTTAGATGCAGCCTTACAGTACCTATGCAAGGCCCAGGGCGTGTTAGAAAAAAGAATATCAAACTAAACATGTTACATGTCATGACAAACCTAAAATTCGTATCCTGTTTTTTGATAAAATTGTTTGACTCGAAACTCGGCATGACATGATAACCCTTTATTTATTTTATTTGACAAAATCGAGTGATACACAACCACTTTAGTATTGCTATGATTTTAGGCCACACAAAGAGGCAAATTTGGTGCTCTGTTTGCCATCATTTAAAGATTTTGACCTTTTGTTAGTCGACAACTGTATATCCAAAGTCCACTATGTGCATTATCCCTGTCTTTTACTGCCCACAAAAGTTCTACATATATACAGAATCATAGAATCAACCATCTTCCCATATACAGTATTGCTTTTCTATGTTGTACCATGTGGATAAAGATTTGTACAGTTAAAGTGCGGAATTGGATATATAAAGAGACATGTCGTTGCGCCCAAATTGACCGTTAAAAAAACTTACCTTTAAGATGTAACACGCATCTCTGAGTGTTGTCATATTTGTTGAATCTAAGGCAGGCAAAATTTTAATGCATAAAACGTAGAAGTAGAGACAACCATCGCCAGGGAGACTAGTGGTCATACGTCACGATATCCGTACAAGAAATCTCAACATCTTATCGTTAGAATCTCGTTATATAAACACTTTGTAGGAGACTAGTTCAGAAACGACCACTATCTATATGGACATATGGTAGACTTGTTAATATTAATGTTGTTACCAAAAAAGATTGGTACACTTTTTAAATTAAATAGGATATTATATTAGTTACAATGCCTTGCAAGTATTTATATTCATTGATGAAGTTGGCTATTTTATTCCATTCCCCAAAGAAGAATTCGCACAAAAACAGAAACATGCAAAGACACAGCATGCTTAAGCTAAAGTAACATTTGCAAAAATGAGAATATGACCTTTATATATGTTCATATGGGAATCCAAAAGAAGCACTACAACTTTTTGATATGTAAGATACAACTTAATTTACTGTGTAAAATAAACAACTTTTTTGTACTATTTTTGACCTAGAAGAGAAGCAAAATAGGCAGAGACAGGTTGCAGCATGAAGCATGCAAAACTGTGGCATATTTAATGGGGAAAGTCACGAAAGAAAGATACAACTATTGTAGCATAAAATACAAGTAGACTAGATAAACAGGGTTAAATGAATGAATCTTTTAATTATAATTTATAAATAACAGATTAACATAACAATGAATATATTTGGAATAACAGATGAGGCTTTGGATCTTGATAAAACATGTTACCATGCTATGAAACCGAAACAGACATAGACATTGAAACCGAAACTGTCTCTGCTGAAAAGCCCGAATCTAGATTTCCAGTAGTAGAGTTTCCGGCAAAACCATACCCTAATCGAAAACCATTGAAATGCAACGTATCATAATGACAACGTTGGAAAACCCGTGCCAGTGATGCTGCCTTCCTCCTAGCCCGTTTTGTCCCAGTAAACAACAAGCTTTGTATCAAACCCGCCAATGCTGGAGCTTTCAAGACACGTTCGGTGGTGTGCGCCCCACCACTCCGACAAAGCTCAAGCAACGCCGCCACTGCGTTTTCTTTACCTCTAGGTGTCCCACACCTCATTACTCCAATCAGACCGATCACCACTTTTTCCTCATTTCCGACGGCTTCGACACCGACAGGTTGTCGTACTATTAACGCCAACGCACCAGAAGCTTCTTCAGCCACATTTTCACATTCCAAGGCCTCGACTAAAACTTTAACAACCCCATTTTCAATCATGTTCACACAGTTTGCTGTATGCGTTGAGAGATTAAACAAGGCGGTAACAGCATCTTTCTTGCCTCTTGGCGTCCCATCTTTTAATAAACCCGCTAATGTAGATAACGCACCTTCCTCATCTGCTATCATTGTCTTGTAATCATGAACTGCAGAAAGACTAAACAACGCAGCAGCTGCATTTTCTTTTGCCTCAATCGTTTGCCCAAATCTTAAAACGCTCACAATCGATCTCAAACAACCTTCTTCGTCCATAATTAATGTTTTATTCTTTTCATAGATTGAAAGATTCAAAATTGCAGTCACGGCATTCTCCTGTGCTACCGCACTTCGTGAAGAAAGCAAACTCTTCAAATGAGGAATCACACCCGATTCAGCTATAAATCCACGGTTTTCTCTCCCTGTTTTTGCCAATAAACGGATTTCACGTGCAGCAATTGTCTTCCCACAATCTGACCCATTTTCAAACTGTTGAATCAGAAGCCGAACAGTTGCCTTGTTAGCCTCAACTGCCGCCCGGCTAGCCGGAGCTGCCAGAAATGATTCGGATCCAGGGTCCAAACTTTCTGGAGGAGTATAAGGTATCTTATGCGCCATACACCATTGCATAATCAGATTTCTAAGTGCCCTATTTGGGACAAGATTCTTGTGCACAAGAACTTGCCCAGTCTTCGGACAGCTACAATGCCCTTCTTCAATCCACCTAGAAATCGATCCTCTATCAAAAGTCTGCCCAGTCGATATAATAACAGGATCCATCATCAAATCCAACGAAATCGGGCAGCAAAAATCCTTAGGAATGCTTACAAAAGTATCCGCAATCTCTTTCGAGATCAACCCTTTTTTCCTACCCCCTCTTTTGACCCTTTTCATCCCCTTGAGAGCTTCAACTTCATCTTCATCAAATCCGAACAACAGAAACCTACAATACCTAATCATAGCTATAAACCCACCAAGTATTGAACTTGATGGTTCAAGATCACTCTCATGACTAACTATTTGTTCTTCCAAATACTCAATTTCAATCCTGCAAGCCCTAGCATCTATAATTCCCAACTTCTTAACAAAAAAATCATGAAATTCTTGTAAAGTTGGGATCTTTCCACACCCAATATCATCTAACATCTTAAACAGCATCAATCTTGAATTTTCATCATGGGTATCAATAAACAATTTATCATCTTTTCTTGATTGACCCTTTAACAAGTCAATTTGTTCTATAACATCAATACTAACTATATCTTCTAAACTGGTAACAGGGAACACATCTAAAAGGGTTGAAACTTCTTGATCAAGATCATGAAAATGGCCAGAAATCGATGGGTTTTGAAGTAAAAGCCATAACTTACTAGATTGTGCACAATAATCAAGCAAGATTTTAGACCTATAAAGCAAAAGGTACAACTCTTTAAAGCACAAAACAACCGTTGACGGTAGGTTTGACTTTGACTCACCTGTTGATGAATCTTGAAAGGAATCCAACAAGATGTAAAAAAGCTGGATTTTCCTAAGCAAAGATCTTGTGTTTTTCTTCTGAAACGACAGCGTTTTGTTGGAGAAAGATGTGATGAGCTGTGATGAGATTGTTGTTAAGGTTTTGAGGAGTCCGACGACGTCGTTTTCTAGATCTACCGGTGCTAAAAAGGCGTCTAACGACGGCGAACGGCTCCGGCGTAATGATGAAAAGATAGCAGCTGATGCCATGGAAAAAAGCTGCTAAATGCTTTTTAAAGATTTTGGGGTTAAATTTTGTGAAATAAAATTGTGGATTGAATTTATGGAATTTTGGGTGGGATTATTAATTGGTGTGAGAATCCGCGTGAAGGAAGTAAGACCATATGGAAGGAAGAAGAGGGGAGATGAAGTGTTTTCTATGGAAAAATTTATGGCTTTTCCTTCCTTTTTTTTTTTTTTTTTTAAATTTATTATTATTATTATTATTATTTTTTGTTGGTGACAGCCTTTAGGGTTGTCGGTAAAAACTAATTGGGTGCATTAAAACTTATACCTTGCTGTTAGAAAAATCAGGGGCGGTTTTTAATATATAATGTACAAGTTTTTAAGCATGTAATATGTTGTTAGTAACAGCCCTTAAAACAAAATAAAGTATTTTATGATTTATATTAAACATGTTTGACTCATGTAAATTAATAAATTTTGGAAAGTAAATAAGAGCAGATTATTAAGTTTCCTTTTTAGATAATTTTCTCCTTTTTGAATATCATTCGTCAGGTTGTAAAAAGAAAGTTTATATGTAATTATGTGTAACGGCTAAAAGGTGTAAACATGATTGACTCATTTAAGTTAACCATTTAAGAAATTAAGTGCAAATTATAAGCCACTCAAAAAGGAAATAAAAACGATTAGTTACTATCCAACCAAAACTTGTTTCTGTTACATTAACATAACAATTTTTTCTTATTTCATCTATATTTATACTCTTTATATAAACAAACTATCTCTCTCTAAATTAAACAATTTACCTTTAAATTCCTTATTTTACCTTTTTAATTTACACTACCACCAAACACTTTAATCCTGAAATATCAAAAATACTCTTAAGAAAACTTTGCGCCCAATTTGTCTCCCTTCCCTTCCCCTGAAGCTGCTCACATATTATACCAAAAAACACACCCATACCCCCCCCCCCCAACAAAATACACACATACATAGCCATAAGTACTGCGATCCCTCTAAAACACACATAGTCACCGCCCCCAGAACCGTCGTCGTCTTTGTTGTCTAAAACACACATAGCCATAAGTACTGCGATTCGGTAATCGAGTGGGTACCGCTAATTAACCATCGTTTTTTTTCTATATCTCGTCGCATCGTGTGGGTGCAAAACTAGTTAACATATATAGTTGTTAGGGTTATAGATAAACTATTAGTCAAGATATAGACAAATAGAGAATAAAATAAAATACAATTTATCATTATATATTTAGTTGAAATAAAAAAAAAAGAGCATATTGTATTTAAACAAAATTATTCTCACTCGGTGCATTTAAAGGTAGAAATCAATAGTAAACCTTTAAGCTCCCTTTTCATCTTTCACACTCCCTTTCTTACATAATCGTAAACCTTTAACCTCATCCACCACGAAATACAAAACATCCATCTTTCATCCACTTTTAATATTTTTAAAAATATGCATAGGAAAAAAAACATTGGTGGAGGTGAGGGAAACCCCCTCGAATTTCTCATATTTCACCTACCTTTGCAAATTGAAAGCTTGTGCTCACACAGGTTCCGGATTGTGGATCATCCATTTTTCGATGCGTATGCTTAAAACATCGTTGAATGCACACTAACTAATCACCGTTGAGGGTAGGCTATGTAGACCCTTATAAACTTAAAAGGATCAACAGAAAAATATGAATATTATGAGAGAAAAAAAGAATTAATATTAATGGCCTTAAAACGTTAAGATTAATGACAACTCACATGCGGGTAGTAGTTTAAATACTAATCGTATTAAACTGTAATTTGCCCATATGCAAAGAATTAAGACTCTCTTGAAGTCACTTACCTTAGGGCTACTTGTCTTATTATTCCTGTCACTCTTTCCGACCCTGAATTTGACTGTAGCTAGGCTGGAATCTCCTCAACGAGCTGGAGTAGCGAATGGGAACAAGGGAGGCATGGGATGACCTTCCCATTTGATCAAACTACTGACTCTAGAACAGCTCAAACAATAGTAAGCCCATTTCCCTTTCTTGTTAAATTAAGACTTGAATAAAGTTTATGTAGACTGAAATTAAGCTCAGTAAACTAGCCCAATATTTTAATTCATGTAACCAGTTAAAGAAGAGAAGAGCTGGCACGAATCGTCTTTGCTGCATAGACTCATGATAAATGAATGCCTCTGGCTTTTACAATACTTGTTGGGATAGTAATTTATTTAGACTACTGTAACGACGTTTAATACAGCCTCAGTAAATAATATATATAGATGGCTAAAAATTGCCAAACTTATAGCTCATATATCATCAATTTTGTTTATCAAAATTTGTAACAAAAATTGTATAATGTATATGAGATATAATACAGTTAGAGGGGTGGGAGTGGATGCGGGGAACCCCGGCCCCGCGTGGGCACACCTCCGCCAGGGGTTTGGGGTGGGGTAAAATGGAAGGGAATTGGTGTAGTGAGCCCGAGGAGAGAGAAGAAAAGGTGGGGACCGCGTGCAGGAAAATGGCGAATGGGGGTTGGACACGTGGCGAGGGGAGCGGGGTACTAGCCGTTCGGGGTGTTTTTGAATTTTTTTTTTTTAATCTTTACCTCTTTTTCTATATATATACACTTTTTTCTTCCCAAAACAACACCCAACTACTCCTATTTTCACTACATTTTTATAAAAATTCAAACACCCTAACCTTTTCATCACTAAATTCTTACATCCATAAAAAAAAATATGGCTTCCGGTAATTTGGATAATTCGAGCGACTCTCCCGACGAATCAAATGATAGTTCTATGCAATTCTTTCTTAAAGCGTTAGACTTTCTTGAAGATACGACAAGTTCTAGTGATCCTCAAACTCGCCGGTATACGGACCGGCGTCGGGAAATTGGTCTTGTCACCCTTATGAACGATTGGTTCGTTCCAGAACCAAAATACGAAGACGATTACTTTCGTAAGAAGTTTCGAATGGACAAGACCATGTTTTTAGATATCGTGCGTAACATTGAAGCAAACTTCCCGTATTTCCAAGAAGGTTACGATGCAAGAAAAAGAAAAAGTTTTACGGCGATACAGAAATGCACATCCGCCGTTAGGCAACTCGCGACGGGTAACACACCAGACGAGTACGACGAGTATTTGTGCATGGCAACCAGAACCGCACGCGAAACTCTTGATTATTTTTGTGATGTCATCATTCGGTTGTATAGCCGAGAGTACCTACGCAGGCCAACGTCACACGACGTTGCGCGCATCTTCGAGGCCCATGAGCTTCGACATCATATGCCCAGGATGCTTGGTAGGATCGATTGCACACATGTCGAGTGGTCGGCATGTCCTAGATGTTTGAGAGAGCAATACACGAGGGGTGACCACAACGGTCCAACTATTATGCTTGAAATCACCGCGTCACAAGATTTGTGGATTTGACATGCTTTTTTCGGTGTCCCGGGGTCGGACAACGACATCAACGTGTTGAATACATCCGATTTGTATGTCACAGCGCGTAACGGAACGGCTTCAGACTCTTCATTCACCGTGAATGGCCGAGATTATAAATGTGGCTACTATCTTAGTGATGGGATCTACAACAAGTGGTCAACACTTGTTAAAGCATACCCGTATCCAACCGACCCTAAGGAAAAAAGATTCAAGAAATTGCAAGAGGCGGCTAGAATGGATGTCGAGCGAGCTTTTGGTGTTCTCAAAGGTAAATGGAAAATTCTTCAATGACCTCTTCGACCTCAAACGAAAGACAAAATTGGGAAGTATGTTCATACATGTATTATTTTACACAACATGATCATTAAGAGGGACGGGAGGACAATCTCACCGGTCCATATAATGGACCCGCCAGTGCAACCGGTGTACGATGAAAGTGTGTATGCGGAGTTGATAGACGAAGAAGTTCACCATCGCCTTCGATATGATCTTACGGAGCACGTATGGGCTCAAGATTTGGCGTATCTCGATGATTAGTTTTTTTTAGTATTATGTAATGTTTCTTTTTTTTAAGTATTATGTAATGTTTTTTTTTTAAGTATTATGTAATGTTTTTTAGTTTTTAATATAATAAAAGGGTATGTTTTTTAATTTTAATATAGTTTGTGAATTTGTTAAGTAAAAATAAATGGAAATAAAAAGGATGATGTGGAAATTGGGGTTGGGGTAAATGGCGCCACCATTTTAGGGTGATTTGGGGTGAATTGGAGAAGTTTGAGGTGGAGAGTTTTTATTGGAAGATGGTGATGTGGATATTTAGAGAAGTTTGGGGTTGGAGAAATCACTCCCACCCCCCTTATAAATAGTGTATTATAAATTTTTTATTTTTCATATTTAACATATTCAACACCACCTAATTTTAGTGGCATATGACAAAGTTTGTTAATGTATACACCACCACCCAATAATTAATTAAGATTCGTAGTCAAATAGTATGTTTAATGTAGACTTAACCTATACGTCGACTATTATTATGGAAATGCATGTTAATAAATAAATTATTATACCAGGCATCGAAATGTATAAATAAGCTTTAAGTATTGAATATGTTTCAAAGTTCAACTTGATGATGTGTGATTCGAGATTGCCGCAAACAGTCTAAAACACTATACGTAAACTTTTAATATTCTAAAACACGTGTCTAAAAGGAGAAGAAAATGATCATATACAAATATCATTAAATACAATAATACAATATTAAATAAAATTAGAATCACATACAATTTCATCCATGTCTAGGTCCCCAAATCCACGGTCTTTCTCCAAATCGAGTCTAGGTGGGCCTAATGAGCTCAATTAATTAATGCTTTGAGCTTAAGACTTTATCGACACTTTGAATATATATTCTTCATCTATCTACACTCTTCAAACAATAACGTGGGCTTAATTTAATCATGGACCCAATGGGACGATAATGTACCACTGTTTATAATACATCTACCACACTACTGCATTAGCAACTTATACGGTTTGCGTATAAGTTGTATATTATGATAGATAAAAAAAAATATATGAATATCACTATTTATAAAAATATGCAGAGAATACTACATCTTCATATATACGATTCTTGTGACATGTTGGTGCATTTTCTAATGACAACAACATTCAAAAAATATAGTTTTGAGTCTTTAGTTTATGTAATAAAGTCAAACGTTAAGTCTTACCATGTAATAAATCAAACTCGAGTTGGTCAAACTCGTGTTGACCTGCACGAGCTCGGATGATCAGACGTTTTGGGTTCGGCCCATGGACCAAGAAACTCGAGAGACCCATTAGTTTAGTATAAATACAGGTTTAACCTTATGTTTAAGGGTTAATCTCTCAGTCGTATTGTTTTGGTATTTCAGTTTTTGAACTCGGTATTTTACTTGTAATTGCATCTATTGAAGTAATATACGCTTCCAGTTCATATTCATATTCATGTTGTTGATTGCTTTTGTATTAGAATTTCCGCACTCATACATTAATTTCTTAATCTCGTTGATCGGTGGTAAATGGACTTTCATGACACATAGTTTCTTATAATTAGTTATAGACAATTCATTAACAAGATTGGCGGAACTTCTAAATTTTGTTATATATTTATTATTTTTATTTTTAGAACGACATTCTAATCTATTTATAATCCTAAATTACACGCATGCCTGAGATGAAATCTAAGACTTCTTGAAAAATCCGTATTAATCCACTCCACAACTGTTGAAAGTGGGACTCGAACCCAGATAGATCTTCCAAGGTCAAAGACCTTAACAATGACCACCAACCCTATTGGCTTAATAATAATCGACATAAAAAGTTTAATAAAAATAAACTATAAGAAAAGTTAAATTGAATCATTCGAAATTAAGTTAGAGGCATACATTATTTTTGACAATTTGGTGTAGTAATTTATATTCTACAATCTCATTTAAACATTTGTCACCACGCTTCCAAAATCAACACAAATGTTGACTACGATGCTAACAGTCAAACAATCTAAAATAGTTTAGTTTATTTCACTAATCCGGTGTATAGTATCATTATACGGAGTATTGTTCTAGGTATAGTTTAGCTATATATATATATATATATATCCTATATGTGAAATAGAAGCTTGTATGTGGTGATGAAAGAAGAAAGTAGTAGTCTAGTACTAGTTGTAGGAAGTCTATAAAAGGACAAAATAATAAGTTAAAAATAATGACAAAAGGGAAGAAGAAAAAAAAAAACAAGGAGAGGGATAAGGAGACCGGTTAAAATAGACCACGTAATGGGTGTCTTGTCTGTGTGTGTGTAAACAAGTCTTATGAGAGACTCTGTCAAAGACGGTGTTAAACGTCAAAACCCCGGCGGTGACATATTATTATATTTATAAAAAATAATTAATAGAAATTTCGTGATGGAAACTGTAAGATGTCTTAATTCGGTAAAGATCTGATGTCCCTATTGGGTACACAAATTGACAATGATTTAAGTTTCATCGTTGGGTCCTCTAAAAGAGTAATTAACACTTTAACTAACAGTGAGTTCGTTTAGAATTAATTTATATCATTACTCGGTAACTATCAACAGATCGACTTAGATTGTTGGTTTTGCAGTGGATATAGATAATTGATATTGGTATGCTCCAACGAATTTCTATGCAATTTTACACATGGTTTAATAGTCGGGGAGACGGTAATTGTACTATTTGTTATATTACTCTTTAAAAATGTAAAACAGAAAAACTTTCAATTACAAAGTTACCTTATATCTATTTTAAATTATCAAAAAGTTTAGAATACAGGTTGAGAAATTTTAAAATTATATTTTCAGAAACTCCTTATCTATATTAAATGAAAAATGTTCTTTCTCTTTCTTTTAATTAATAACTAGATTATTATCCCGCGTAATACATGAGTAAAGATATATATTTATCGACATAAAATTATTATGATATCATAAATTGACAAATATAAACAAATGATGTTATATATTAATTAGTATTTTGGTTAATTTGTATCATGCTATAATGTATCATATATCATATATTCAATCATAATCTTATGTGCGACTATATTATCAATATAATTATTTTTTAAACCTTTTGTAATTATTATGTTATGCAATAAATTTTGAAAGTTTTTTTTAAAAATTTCATCAGAGTCCAATTGAGGTTTTTAATATATAGCTATTTTTAAATAAGATTTCTTATTATATTATATTATATTTATTAAAAATAGATTATAAATATTATAAAATATTTTAGGACCTTGTTATATATATATATATATATATATATAATGTAGATGTAGATGTGTCATGTACAATTTAACATTAATTATGATCAAATCCTTTCTTTCGTTATTTTATACGGCTCATTAAAAAAAAATTCAAAAATTTCTTATTTATTACTCCTTTAAATTTAGTTGGATAGAAATTAACTTTTAAGGTATGTTTAGCAAAGAGTTTTTAAAAGCTTTCAAGAGCTTTTATGAAAAAACTTTTATCTAATGAAAAACTTTATTTGGTTAAAAGTGCTTGAAGCTTTCAGGTTTGGACTAAAAGCTTATTTGAACGCTCATTTATGTAGCATTGTAGCGTTTGACACTAGCTGAAAGCTTTTGTTTTATTAAATTACTTCAACACCCTTCCAAGATTTTATTAGCAATTTCGGTGTTGCTTTTGTTGGGTATGGATGAACTTAAAAGAAAATGTCATCCACACTTCCAATTTGTTATTGTCATCAATATTAATAGATATGCTCAAATAAATAATATAATAAAACCTTTTATTACAAATATCATATAATATATGTCTTACGCATATTACACCACACTCAGTGTAGTGTGACAAATATTATCATGGGTTAAAAGTTAAATAAATTTTATATAGAAGATAGGATAAAAAAAAATATGTATATAATATATAATAATTATATGTTTAGTATTAAGTTCTTTTTACTTTGTCCATGTTTGTCATTTACACACTTTACTAAAAGCTCAAGCTACTCTGCCAAACACATAAATACATCTAAACAACTGCAGTTACCAGTTTTTAGCTACAGTTACCAGTTACCAACTTACAGTCACCAGCTATCAGCTAATTTTGCCAAACATACCCTTAATCATTTCTTCATCAAAAGTGTCTTTCGTATTGTGTATACATGTATTGTAATATCATTAACGGTGGTGCTAATGAACAGTGTCACCACCAAGTGGCACTGTTCTATTAGCCCACGTATACTCCGCGTTAATATTCGGATTTTGTTATATCGGATCCGGTTTGATTTTTTTTCTTTTCGGTATACTTTGGTTTCTTGCAAAAAAAAGTTTCTTTTGTGTTCTTTTCTATTGGTTCGTCTTATAACCCAACATCATCATTTGGATTTTGCCATATCAAATCCTGTTTGTAGTTTTTTCCTTTCGGTTTTGGATTGATATTTTTTCTTTTCGGTTTTTCTTGGTTTCTTGCAAAAAATATTTTCTTTTGCTTTTGTGTGCTTCTCTATTGGTTCGTCTTATAACCCTACATTATTATTTGGAATTTTCCATATTAGATCCTGTTTAGATTTTTTATTTTGGTTTCAAACTTTGTCATACCAGATCCTGTTCGGCTTCCCCCCCCTTTTTTCTTGGTTTCATGCAAATTTTTTTTGTCTTTTGTGTTCTTTTTGATTGAGTTATTTTATATCCTGCATCAATATTTGGATTTTGTCATATCGGATTCCATTTAGGTTTTTATTTTCCTTTTTGTTTTTTCTTCATTTTTTTCATAGTTTTTTTTTTTTTTGCTTTTGTGTTCTCAACCACCGCCAAGTTACACTTTTCTACACACTCCGCGTTACTACTCAAATTTTGTCATATCGGATCCCGTTCATTTTTTTTCTTTCGGTTTTGCTTAATTTATTGTACAATTTTTTTGCTTTTGTGTTATATTCTGTTGGTTCATCATATATTTAACATCACTTTGTCATATCGGATCCCATTTGGGGTTTTATCTTGATTTTTTCCATAATTTTCTTGTTTTTGTGTTCTCAGGTAGACTATAATAATAAACCCGCATTAACACGACAATTGAAGCCCCGCAAAGCGGGGCAAACCTCACTAGTTATCACTATTATGTGTACAATTGGTATTTGATAAGATCAAAGATGTCATAAAATATTAAAAGCTATTCATAAGCGGGCCGTTTAAAGAAAAAGTAAGTAAGAACTTGGGTTCTTCGAGTTCAGATGAATTGGACAGGATAAACCGGGTTGTAAATATGTTAGTCCCAATAACAGCTTGGGCTGTGTAATTGTTATTTCATGAATGAATGAGTCTTAAACACCGTGCGCTGTTTGCATGTGTTGGGTTGTAACTTGTAAGTGAAGAAAAAAAGTAGATAATTACAATGATAAAAAAGAAGGTTAAAAACTATGAATGATGAGTTTGTAAAAAGTAGTCATCTAGTAGAAGGGATATATATATAAAATTCCTAGAATTTAGTATGATAACAGCATAAATTAAATCCCTCAAGGAAATTTAATTTGTTTTTTAGCCCTAATATATATTTTGTGGCTCAAACGTGCTCATCTTTCTTCAAAATACTAATGTGTTGACGTGGATTTTTCTAATACTATATATTGACTGTATATTAATTTTAATTTGAATGAATCCTACTTTTGTCCTGGTTTGTAGGGTTGTGCAGCTATGTAGGAACCTTAATTAGCTTTGAAATTGGACATGTAGGTTATTACTAATTAATATGACATTGTTCATAATACTGAAATTCCGTTTCTATATACAATTAATTCACGATCATAAATGGGTTGTGTTATGTCATCATCAAGTGCCAATGGCTTCGGTTAGTCTTATCAATATTTAAGGATCTTTCAATTGTGTTAACACTTTGTTGCTTTATTAAATATAAAGTAAATTGCTTAAATCTATACTGAGAATGCAAGTATATTGAGCTTAATATATTGGGTTGTTTAATTGTTTTTGGACCCAGAAACTCCCGACACCAGATTTGATATGCGGCCGAACATAGTTAGAAGACCTATGCCTTGGCGGTATCTTGGTGGTCCGCTATCTCAGGCTGAGCTTCAAGAGATGCGTAATGAGTTCTGGCAAAATGTTATACGATCTAGCAGCCGACCGGGTATTATCTATGATTGGCCAAATTTATGAAGTTAGTTAGTTAGCTAGCTTCAATTCAACCTCTAGCTATAGTTGACGTTATATATAATGGTTATGAAAGAAATTTAAGAATTTTTGTTTGATGATGATTGTTAGAGATTTGGGAAGCACTTAAAGAAGCCACTGAGAGCGATTTACTAATTGCACAAAAACTTATCGATGATCATAAAATCAGACTAGGGAATCAAGACATGTCCGTCTGCTATGATGATTGTGGTAATATCTTAAAGTCTCCATATATAGGCTAATTAATACTATCTTCTTTTTTTTTTATGACACTGTCAACTAATATACTGTTGGGCACTCTGCACGTGGCGCTTCAATTCAATGGCGAACGGAGGGAGCCCATAGCCCACTTAACTCCTATGATCCAAGAAAAATCAATCAACCCGTCCACTTATGTATTTGAATTTATATGTATTCATACGTAAACACAATTTTACGACCTTGGTTCACTTTTACCATAAATTGCAGGTACAAGATACAACTTACCTTTGTTCGTATTGAGCGAACCAACAAATATGGATTATCGGGTGCTTAATGTGAAATAACACGAGCGACGATATGGTAATATAGCTTAATGACTACTGTTCATCTATATATCATGCATGCATTATAAGAGAATTGACCTTCTAGACATTTAGGGCATGGTGATATTTGCCCTCTACTTCAATAGAATGCCAAAAGAAAGGTAGTTGCCTTATAAATGCCATAAACAAAACTATAGTCATTCAAGACTGTAACAACCCTCATTTTTATATATTATATATGTACTAGTTAGGTTGCCTATGATCCCGCAAGTCATAGTTATATTAGAAGCTAATAGATAATGTCTCTAAATTAGCAATACTAAAGCTATTATTTAGTTCTAAATTAAATTTAATAATAAAAGAAATAATAATACTATTGAATAAAAATTTCTTGTTAATCAATCAAGTTATATAAGTGATAATGTAAGTCTCATAAGCAAAGTTTAAGCAAATATGACATGAAAATAATAATAAAAAAAGAGTTAATTACTGAAATGGTACTTAACGTTTGCGCCATATTACTGGTTTCATACCTTTCCTTTCAAAATTACGCTGATCATACCCAACGTATGCAAATTTTCACTCGGACGATACTGGAGGCTAACGACATTACGTGGCCGTTAACCCCCCCCCCCCACGTGACTTGCACGTGAGGGGTAAAGATGTAATATCGCGTTTATTAATTACTTAAATGGTATCTAACGTTTGCACGATATTGCTGGTTTCATACCTAATGTTTCTTAATTTACTTAAATGGCACTAATGTTTAGTTATTAATTTTTTTTTTAATTTTGAAAAGTGAATTCCGTTTTAAGCCAATGTCTTAAAAATTGTTATTTTAGTCATACTGGTGTGGAAAAAGTTTCGGTATTACCAAAAACACTGGCCGATACGACTATTTTTAATTTGTTTTATTTTTCTTTTATGAAAATTTTTCAAAACTTGTTACAGTTTAACGAAAATAGCAATAAATTATCATAAAAATAATTTTAAAAAAATTTCAAATTTTCTTTTTCGAAAATATCGGAAATACCGCAATGGTAATACCGGAATATTCCAGGAATACCAGAAATACCGATCAGTATTTACTGCGACATGAAGCTTAAAGCAATGTTTTAAATACCGGTAAATACCGGCCGATATTTCAGGTATTCTTGGATGTTTCTAGTATTGCCGTTGCGGTATTCCCAATATTTTCAAAAATGAAAATTTGAATTTTTTATAAAATTATCTTTATGATACTTTATTGCTATTTTTGGTTATTTGTGAATTTAAACGTATATTTTGTTATGAAAAACCTATTTGGTATTATTTTTAATTGGATTATAAGTGCATTTTGATTATTTTCGTTAAATTGTATCAAGTTTTGGAAAATTTTCATAAAAGAAAAAATAAAACAAATTAAAAATAGTCGTACGAGCCAGTATTTTCGGTAATACCGATAATACCAGAAATTTTTACACACCAGTATGACTAAAATACCAATTTTTAAGACATTGGGTTAAAATGGAATTCACCTTTCAAAAGAAAACAAAAATTAATAATTAAACATTAGGTACCATGTAAGTAATTAAGAAACATTAGGTATGAAACCTACAATATCGTGCAAACGTTAGATAACATTTGAGTAATTAAGAAACGTGATATTACATCTTTACCCCCCACATGCAAGTCACATGGGGGGTTTTTAACGGCCACGTGACGTCGTTAGCCTCTAGTATGGTACAAATGGAAATTTGCATACGTTGGGTATGATTAGCGTAATTTCGAAAGGAAAGGTATGAAACCAGTAATATGACGCAAACATTAAGTACCATTTCAGTAATTAAATCTAAAATAAATGACTATCTCAAATATATATTTATAAATTAATAGACACATAAAAATGCATGAATAATAATAAGTGCATATATAACTAAAATAAATACAAGTTTATAAACAAAAAATTAAGTGACTAATTAAAAACACAAAAAAATATACACATATAAATACATGTGGGAACATGCCTTTGTACCTAAAAGCCTCAAGCACTAGTACTTTATTTGTACATATTGTACATATACACATACAAAACAACTACCAAAACACATACTTCTTTTGAATTTTGCATGCAATTTACGGCTCCTTCCCCCATTCCCAAAACCATTCCCAAAACACATGCTTCTTTTGAATTTTGCATGCAATTGTACCTATATCAATTTTTATTCCTTACACTTCCAAGGTACACCACCCCCACATTACACTCAACATTCCTTAAACACACATAATCACTCTTACACTTTTCCATACACACACAAACACATTTCTCTCTCTCAAAACACTCCATTCTTTTCTTTTTCTTCTTGTTTTTCACGGCTCATGGAAAAAGGAAGAAAACAAGGACCAAAAATCAATCTAAAATAATAATAATAATAATAATAATAATAATAATAATAATAATAATAATAATAATAATAATAATAAGGGTTTATGATAGGATAATCAAGGGTTGAGTCAAGATAAGATTAAGGGTTATTACAAGCAAGGTATAAGGGTTATTAGGAGCTTAGAGGGTCACGAAAATCTGCCCAAAAACATCTCCAAAACCGAGTTTTTGAAGGGAATAAATTTATTTCTTTACTAGATTAATCTTGTTTTTGTACATATTCAAAGATCTTTATAAAGAGCTTATGTTTTCTTCTTGATTTCTTTGAAAAACAAACTTAATGAGGGAAAGTTGATAGAATCTCCTTCCTCATGCTCATGCATGTTGAAATCTTGAAGGAAGATTCAAGGATTCAACAAGTTTAAGACCCAAAAGTGTTGTTATAGATTAGTAGCTTTTAAAGTGATTTTTCCTTAGAAAGATTGTTATATATATTTTTTTATATATTTTAATGAATATATTTCTGGAATTTTCATAAAGTAAAGCTTTTATGTTGTTAGATTAAAGACCTACAAAGATTTGTATTGAAAATGATGAGATGAATGCATACATGCTAGTTTTAAGAAAGTTGGATCTTTTGTTGGATTATGAGATGAATATGGACTTGTTTTGAGTGAAAAATATGTTAATCTTGATGATAATATTCTGGAAAAATTGATGAAATATCAAAGATATGAAGCTTGGAGAAAACATGTTAAAATAAGCTAGAAATCATAAACCGAAATCATTCATAATGCATTTTTAACACACACATGCACCATATTCAAAGAATCATCAAAATATCACAAAGTTACTGTGAAAGAGTGATATAAATATTATAAAAACTCAACTTGTATGGTTCATTGCAATAATATCATTGCAATAATAAGCTCAAAAATTACCTTTTCGGGTCAAATAATTACTAATCAAAAGCTCTAAGTTGCACATATCAAACCATCACCACCATCAGGACTTGGAACACTAAAATATGATTAACTTTCTGTAAATATTGAAACAAGGATGAAATCCATTTTGAAGCACTTTAATTAATTAAGAAATGAGGCTAAAATCACTATTTTGATAAATGATTTTCAAGCTTAAAGTTCTCAAAATAAGGAAGACACAAAAGAGGTTGAATTGATATGAATTTATCTTGATAAAAGTTGCCTAAAAGGCCTGAGATTTTTGTTCATAAGGTTGTGTGGTAATTTCTAAGAATTTCCATGATTTATTGAATTTAAATAGTAATTAAAAGATATATAAAAAATAAATTATGTAAATCATGAATTTGGTTTAAACTTCATAACCAATTATGAAAATAACTAAGACCTACTATAGTGAAATGATTAAAAGTCAAGAAACAAGTGTTACATAATTTAAAGGTATATAATTAACTAAAAATCACCAATTAATCACTATTATTATATTAATGGAAAATTTTCATAAATAATATATAAAGCATAATATTATAAGTTAAAAAGTATAAAAATCATAATATAAGTCAAATACAATTAATCATAATTTACAAAGACAAATATGACACTTAAAAGTATTTTTAAGGAATTATTTAATTAATAAATCTATAAAATGGGTAAATAACTAATTAAATAATATTAAATAAAATAAATGATTATAAATCAGAAAATATACATAAATACCAATAATATAAGATTACTAATGTCAAATATTATGAATAAGCAAAGCATACAATGGAAACCATGACAGATAAAGCCAAGTTACCGAAATTCCAACAAACGTATAAATACGTAAAATGAGAAAATGACTTTCTCCACCAAATCTCTTCTAATCAAATGAGTGAGCAATATAATGCACTCACAGTTTCATAATCTAACAACAACCAAAGATGGGCAAGTCTACTAGTATACATCTCATGATCTAGCTCACTAGTTTATGTCACACGCACTTACGTCGTGAATATATACATATTATGGTTTAGGCTTGCTTGGGAAGCAACAAAACTAGGCGAAGGACTCGTATTTGATCAGCCCTTATCACTCTCAAATCATGTGAGTCATAGCCCCTTTTCAAACTCTTTTATGTGTTTTACTTTTGGGGTGAAAAGCATGATAAATAAAATTGTTTTCTTTTGTGAAATGATATTTTGAAAGGATGTTTATGATAAGGAATATATGTTGTATGTTCAATGTGATCTATGTTATATGATGAGCTTGAGTATTGTCAAAGTCTAGTCCCGCTACACTACTATTAACTCATTGAGGCCTGTAGTTAAAGAGTTGCGCAACTAGGATTCGTTCCCTCACTCACGAAGATGGTGACAGGTTGATGGGCCGCCTACGTGGCTGCCCTCAACGGCTGCCGACCTAGGGGTGCTCTAATCTACTTTTTATTATTGGTCGTCTCCATGGCACGACCCAATTATGGTTAACGCACGTGATTGACAACATGTGCTTTATGGTTATATCGATGGGATATATTATGTTGGTTTGCGACGTGAAAGGGTCTTAGTAGTGGCTCAAGCTAAACTTGATAATATGATATGTAAATTTTGTCGGTAATGTGGTTTGGGTATGTTGACATCTAATAACATGTTTTCTAAGAGTTTAAAATGGTTATGTAACGAGATTTAGTTAAAAACCTATGCACTCACCGACTACGTTTTCGTACACTTTTTCTTCATGCTTTTCAGGATTTAGCATAAGCTATGAGGAATTATATGCATCATGATTGTTTGCATTGCACTTTGGAGTCAAAGATCAAACCTTGTGATGGGCAATGGAATCCGCCTTGACCATTGTAATATATCATTTCATGTATTTGTTATTTGTTCCGTGGACTTAATATCTAAGTACGGTGGACGCATGGTACTTGGGGATTGGTTCACCTGCTTGTGCGTTTGTAAACTCTTTTTATCAAATTAAGCTATGGTGAATATTTATTTATCATCCTTTGTTTTGAATACTTGACTTTTTGTAGATCTCATTGTTGCGCCTTAGTTGGGGCGTTACACCATATACCCAAACTTGCATGTTTCCACTTGAACTGTACCCACATGTCTCATTTGTGTAATTTACTATAAAAGTTATCAACTTTAATATAACACCAGTCACACCCATAAATATAGTACAAAAGGAAAAGTGTAAGTTTTGGTATGATCTAAATAAAATTTCAAAGTTTTGTATTAAATATGTAACACCCCGCTAAAGCGGAATATGCGGGATGCACAGGTAAGCACAAGCACGCACAGTACAAGTTCAAACACAGCCAATAACATTAAAAGATAAGTAGTATCATAAGTCGTTACAGAACATGGGGTATACCCAGAATAGTCAATGTCAAAAAGACGGATCAATTGTTTTTACAGAACCAAGTCTTGTACTGAAATGAGCAAAAGGAAGTCTTCACAGCTACTGATCTTGAACGTACGAACAATCACCAAAGGAATGAGCTGAGAGAGGGAAGACTCCTATGCTAAAGGATCTAATAGCCTAGCCTGAAAAGCATGTAAGTTCAAAAGGGTCAACTATGAAAGTAGTTGGTGGGGTTCACATAAAGAACTTAATAGATATACATAATAACAATATGTATATTAGGAACAAGTTATGTGCCTGCACGTAAGTCAGAAGTACTTTTATAATAGTAAGAATAGTTTAGGAACGAATAATGCACTTTGTATGTATGTAGAGAATTACTGCTAACCCGATTGGCCAATGATGAACAATAAGATACCAGTAAGCTCACATAACCAAGGAGCTAAATATGATCTAGATCAGAACAAGTACAAATAATATGCATCCTCCAGAACTGTAGAGAATGAGGGTGGGCGTACCCTAACAGCGCTGTCCATAATTACCTACGGTTCATTCCCTGAACTGTGGGATATGAATTGATAGCAGTAAAAGTAGATCTCGTACATAAATCAGTAAGTACATAATAGAGAACCTTTGTAGTAATATAAATGTATTCAAGATCCTGCCCATTCAAGATCTAAATACACTTTAGAGGATAATTCAGAATTATTTCATAAGCATTTCATACGATCATAAAATAGTACGTAGAACAGTTTAAGAACATATATGTATTTATATACATATTTAAGTACAAAATAGTTTTCATGCTTTTCAGTCCCCGATAAAGAACTTTGAACAAAATGTACGAAAAGGGGATAAGTGAACTCACAGTGATCAGGTATACAAACAGTTATCGAGCACAAAGAGCACGCACAGAGATAGATAGGTTATATCTATCAAGATCCAAGCACACCTTGACAGAAACCTAAGTACACGTTGTTGAACACATGATACGTATATATATATTAGACTTGGTGATTAATTAATCACAAAAATGTTCTTGATGATCCGATGATTTGGGTCCAATGAAGATCTTTGAACATTTTGACTCAAAAGAGTTTAAATGAACTTTAAGTACGTGTACTTGACTCGAACTGGACGTTATAGAACTCACACACTAGTACTTATTGTGTCAATGAGTTGAGCAAGTCTTAGATAATGAACTTTTAGTCTTAAGAACTCAGTTATTTGTTCATAGCACTCTCACTTTGATAATCGAAAACAACTTATGTTTTTGGTGCACTTACATAGGGTTTGTACATTGAACGTTGTTTGGCTCGATTTATGAACTAGCTTTGTCGTCAAGCTATAGTCTGGAACATACTTAATCAAGTGTGCATCTTGATTGAATTAGGGTTTAAGAACTAAGATCATTTTAGAGAGATTAGGAACAGGATCGACTGGGGTTTTATGTAAGCAAATTAATTCAAGTCCAATGCACAAAATCGTCTCAAATTTGTTATTTAGATCGTCCCATTGTTGCACAACTTAGATCGTTTTAGTGTGGCTCAATTAGATCGTCCCTCTGCTTAACCATCTAGGTCGTTTCACTTGCATAGCCTATTTAGATCGTTTTGGTTCAGGTCAATAAGATCGTTTCATGCTCACAAGTTTAGATTGTTTCATGCTCACAAGTTTAGATCGTTTCATGCTCACAAGTTTAGATCGTTTCATGCTCACAAGTTTAGATCGTTTCACCTCTCATCAGTTTAGGTCGTTCCACAATTCAGCCATTTAGATCGTTTTACTGTCAAAGCTCTTAGGTCGTTTTACCCAATTCGTAAACAAAACAAGATCGTTTTCAAAATAATAGTTGAGCAAAACCGATCATTGATCAGTTACCCCTATGTGAACCAAGACCGAACCACACTTGAACCATAACAACAACGAGCAGCAGCAATAGCAGCTCAAGAACATGAACATGAGCCCAACCAACCAAGAAATCAAGTCTATAGAGGTCTAAGTCGATCTTGGAACGTGTTAGAACATTTTTATTAGTATATATTATCATAATAACACTACTCTCTTATCACATTTCCAGATTTCAGAATCAAACTAACACATGAATACTTGGTGGTTTCAAGAACAAGTTATGTTCATATTTGAAAAATGGGTTTTGCAATTTAATCACGTTATGACCCAAATTTGTTCACCAAAATGATGTTAAACACATTTAGACACAAACCCATTGCTTATAAACATGATTTCTTAACAAAAATCGGACCAAATCATTAAGAACAAGAACATAAAAGTACACTTCTATTTTGATCAAATTCTCAAAAAGATGTTGTTATTACCTGTGATTTGATTCTAGAAACGTGTTTTGATCGTCACAAGGAACCCGAAAGTACAAACGATTTCACTCAAACAACCCAAAATCAAGGTGGTGATTTTGTGTGTTTATATGTCTGACTATGTGTTTTTAGAGGGAGAGAGAGGTGTTTGGAGGTGATGAATGAATAGTGAATTTTCTCACACTACAATATTCTATTTATACCTTTTCCAAATGAATGCACTAGGTATTTCCAAGGGACTATTTGTGAACATTTTGCACTAGAACAATTATGGGCATGAACATTTATGAACCGAACCTTCATATTTTATCAAATTAATTCATAATCCGTCACATAAATCAAGATTTAAGATCAAATTGACCTTCAAATAAGCACATATTTTAAGTCTAAAGTACGTCAAGAACTTAAATAGATTGGACTGTCTAGCCGTTCAGATGGCGAAAGTATGATCTAAGAACTTAATTAGAATATTCGTACGGCGGTTGTTACAAAATAAATAATTTCGAGTATACTTTAAGTACCATAATACATGTAATTTACTCTTTTTACTTTGCAAAGCTCTCATCAAGAAAGTCTCATATCTTATTCACATCATCTTTATTTCATATACATTTTAGCTCATTAGAAGCTCTCATTAAGAGAAAGGGAGCCCACTTACAGGATGTTCTATTGTTATTTTGCAAAAAAACTAGAAATAATAATAACAACTTTCATAAGAGTATAAGTGAAATGTGAAAAACTAACCTCCACTTTGAACATGAAGATCTGCGAGGCAGCAGATAATCTGAAGGCTTGTTGTGAATCACCAAGTTATAGTGAGGGATTCCGCATCTCAAAATAACTAGAGCAAACTTTTAACGATCCGTTTCAATGGGACTTACAAGTGGTATCAGAGCCTCTTGGTTTCATATCAGAAGATTATAGTTTGTTGGTGACAGACAACATTGGTTTAGGGTCATTTATATGTGATTCTTTCACGAGTTTACGATCGAAAACCTGTTTTGTGACCACTTTTGGTGTTTGCAGCAGTCGTAGGTGCTTTGTTGGGTATTAGGGTTTCGAATTCAAGAGAATTAAAGGATACAACATCGTTTGCGACCTCGCCAGCTCGTATGACCTCATCCAGCTTGCTTTTGCGACCTGGTAGCTAATTTACGACCTCGCAAGTTCAATTGCGACCTCGTATTTCGTTTGCGACCTCGTGAGCTCTTTAAGACATCGCCAGTTCAATTACGACCTCGATTTCTAATTGCGACCTCCTATTTCTTACAACCTCGTTTAAATTTGAGACCTCGTTTATTTTTGAACATTTCGTATAATTTTGGTAGCTCGGAGAAAATGACGTCTGAGTTACCAGCAAACTATCAAGCTTTGCTGAATCAATTGATTCTGTTGGATCATGAAACCGGAAAGGCCAATTCACCGCCCAAGTTGATAAGCCTGGACATATATTTCAATTGGAAGGGCAGATTCGAGTCATATTGTAGACTTAAGGATGTCAGGATGTGGATTTGTATTGTCAATGGTTATGTTCATCCTGATGTCACAAATGACGAGGATACTTCTAGTTTGAGTGGTAGGAAAGTAGCTACTTATGAGCAAATGAATGTCGATCAAAAGGACTATGAGGCTGAAAGTAAGGCTTTAGGATCACTCAGAATAGCTCTCCAAGTGGAATTCTTGCACTTGTTTGAAAAGTATGAAAGTGCAAAAGGCTTTTGGGATGCACTCAAAGAGCATTGTGAAGGTGACAAAGATCTCAAGAAGAGAAAGAATGACTTCTTGAAGAAACAGTATTACGTTTTCACAAGCTTCAAGGATGAATCTCTTGATGAGACATTGATTCGTTACAGTCATCTGCTAGTTGAGCTTGTATATTTTGGGTACAAGCTTGATTCAGATGAAGTGATCGAGGAGTTGTTGGATTCTCTTCCAGCTAAGTGGGAATGGTTTGTTACTTCTATCTAGCAAAATCCCGAATTTAGTACTTAGACTCTGGATCAGATTATCCGAAAGCTAAAAGGTCAAGATACAAAGAGAAAGTCAAAAGAAGCAGGTAGTAGTGATTTTCTCGAATCACGTTTTTTGGTGGATGCATCATTTTGATGAATATGCATCCAAGATGGATGCACAAAACAAAAACATGATTTTCTCGATTTTGACCGACCAATGTATTGTTAAACATTTAAATAATGATAACTAGTTATACACTATGTTAGTTTTTTGGACTTTTAATGCATGAAAACGATGATTTTAAGTGTTCTCACTGTTCTTATTTTAAGACTGTTATTACCGGAGTGTTACCTATATAAATATTGATCATGTGTTCATGATTACAGTAGATGAACATATAAGGTAAGAGGGAAAGCTCTTGATCTAGTTAAGGACATTGTAAGTAAGATGTTTATATCCAAGATCTGGGGGGTGTCCCCAGGCCTTAGATCATGAAAGATGGCGGTGTGCCATGTACACAAATTGAAGGTTACATCAATTATCATTAAAATTAGATTTTATAACTTTGAAATTTAATCCTTTAGCCATGAAATTAAGTAAATGTGAATGGGTTCGAAACCTAATCCCACAATTATGAGAGTGAATTAATATGGGTTTTTTTTTATAAAAAAAAACTAGTTTTCATTTCAAGCATTCATGTAATACAGGAGTAGAGTAAAATAATATGTCGTTTTTCAAAAAAAAGAAAAGAAAAAGAATATAAAAATAAAATTTGATCTTGAATTAAATCTGAAAGTTAAAAAATAGAACGAAACTAGATACAAAAGTAAAAAAATAAAATTCATCATAGCCTTCTATTGATAAAATTTGGTTTTAAAAAAATGGTATGTTGATAACCATTTTGAAAGCAAGAAATTATTGTTTGTTTATTTATCCCATATATAAGCTATATATAGCTGTTAGTTTTTTTCTTGTTGACGAATCACGTGAAGACAATATTTACACGAATTTCATTATTTAAATAGGTAGTTTTGGCCTTGTAATAGTAGTGTTCAACGGCTATAATAAGTTGTAATTAAACACAACAGTAGAAATGAATTTTCTTGAAGTGGATTTCTTATTTGGATTAGGATTTCAATATGTGACCTTCCACACGTATTGCTCATATCTTTAAAAAGAAACGTTACTTGTTCAACCACCATTAGACCACACCATTATTTGGATTAGTATTTCAATTGAATGTCAATCCCCTAGTCTGAAGTGGTCTATTCCAGTGAATCCAAAAACTACCAAAACCGGAGACAAATGGTAATTAGCATCTAAAAGATGAGATTGGAGCCGCAGAAATTAGGCCAAAGGCATAAGGGGGTATCAAATGTTAGTTCGTGGGGATCTCTTGTCACAATACAGTAACTAGAAACAGTACTGGACAGAATGGCTATAATAAAACGTTTGCAATGTGAAGTATGGAACCTCTTAAGTAAGTATATTTTGAAACTAGCAAACTGCTAACAGAGTTTGACATAGAATATATACCAGATTTATATTGCAATATTGCATAACTTAATTCGGCTTTGAAGCTTGCATTTTTCATCAAAAAGGATAATTTGCTCTGTTATTTGTTGTTGATAGAGAAAATTCCTGTTAGTCTCCCAAATATCCTTAGCAACTTCCTCTCCTAATCAAACTGGCATCGCAACTTCAAAAGTTCCCACTTTCTCATACATTAAAATAACGATACAATCCTTATAGTAGGTTTTGGTATGAATATGATCGTGGGATGTTATGATTTTGTGGGGCTAAAAACAAGCCCGGGCCGAGCTCGGGCTCGTCTAAACTTGAGCTTGCCTCGTTTTGAGCCTTGTAGATAGATTTTTATTTTTATAATGCAAACGTTATAGTAAAATGGGTTGTTTCATAGGTTAACCAATAATATACCTACATATTTATTAGGGATTAGTTTCCTGAAATGTAACTATCTTTGACCGAATGTCTATAGTAGGAAAAAAACTAAAGTTGTGTGTATTGTATGTAAGCAGCTCGAAAAAATGTTTATTGTATGTACGAAAACATACGTGACAACCATATACAGGTGCCACTTGTCAGATTTTAATTGGCTGAAACGAATTTCTTACATACAATAAACATTATTTCGAGTTGTTTACATACAATACATACAACTTTAGTTATTTCCTACTATAGACATTCGTTCAAAGTTTCTTACATTCCAGGAAACTAATCCCTATTTATTATTCTTAATTACGATCATAAGAAATTCAAACAGAAAAATAAAACCAGCGATAATATATAGATGTAAGTGTACGTCTATGTCAATAGCAGTCTAGATTGTTTGGACTTATATTGTAATATGTCTTTGTCATTGTAATTGTCATTAATGAACTTTGTATTATGCATAGAATGCTAGATTAAGTTTGAGTATTGAATGTATAATTAATCTGCGTGAGAGGGATTACGACCTCGTAATTGCAGGGACAATTACGAGGTGGCCTATAGGAATACGACCCCGTATTTGCAGGGTCAAATACGAGGCCAATCACAATTACGACCTCGTAAAAGTGACGGGCTAGGCTTGGATTTGCGAGGCCAACTCACTGGAAATCCATTCGGGTGTTTCCTATAAATACCAGAACCCTAACAGAGATTAGGGTCGAACATTTGTCGAATTATCAAACATATTTGTGCAGGTTAATAGGTCAAAGGTCGTTCCGCTAGCCCGAAGAAGACCCGAGAGACAGCAGGTGATCTAGGGGCTTTCGTTGTGAATCACCACGTTATGAAGAGGGATTCCGCACCTCTGGATTTCGGGATCAAACTATTAACGATCCGCGTCAAGGGGACTTACAATATAGATAATAACTTCCATTTTGCATCAAAATTAATTGCATATTAATTTAATTCACAATGCATTTGGTAAGTCACATAGTTGAATACATTCAACTACAGCGCAACAATCACATAGCAGTATGGTCTGAAAGAGAGACCGAAGAATCATCATTATAAGTAGCTTGATCAAAAACTGTAGGTTGGGCATCAGCAGTATGGTCAGACAGAGAATCCGGGGAACCATCGGTAACTTGATCTGAAATAATAAGTTGGGCATCACCAGTATGGTTGAAGAGAGAGACTGTGACATCGTCATCATTAACACAAGCAGAAAGAGGATCCGGGCCATTAGAAGCTGCAGTATTCTCACGAGGAAAAGGTTGACCAACAGAAGAAGTATTATGGTCAGAAGGAGCCACTAGGGTATCAGAAGCATGTCGATTATGTGTAAGAGTGGCCAACGGACGACGATGATGGCCATGGTCTCTGTCTTCATACCGGAAGAGCATCACCAAATGGATAATGAGCATTTCCAATATCACTAAACAACTGTGAGTGTTCAATAATTCATTTCCAGAAAAAAAAAACTGAACATTGGGCGGCATATATGTAAAGCGATATTGTTTGACCAGTTTTGTTGAGACCCATCTGAAAAACATTAAAAACTGAGGCTGCAGTTGAGAAAATATGTAAGCATAAAATTAAGGGATAAGTGCCCCGAAATGCAGTCAACTAATGCTCAAAAATATTGTGTGCACGAACTTTAGGTCAGCTTTATTGTATTTAGGAAACTTGTTCAATAGTTCTATAGCATACAAAAGTGACCGGGTCAAAAGTTAGTCGGTCACCACTTTTACGTTGACCCATTGACTGCTTACGTGGCATGCACACAATAACTTTTTGGGATTAGTTTATGCATACAATTAAAAAAAAGATTTTTTTTTCAAACTTGCCGGAAACTGCAAATACTCGCCGAAAAACTTAAAAGTCCGATTAATTCTTCGTTTCTTCGAATTAGACCACGAAATTCGCACCAAAATATTCAAAAATCAGCCGCTAGCAAAAGTTAAACCGATTGAGACTCGCCGGAAAATTCACTAACTCGCTGGGAAAATTAAAATCGCCATAACTTTGTTGTTTTTTCGAGTTTCGACTTCAAACCAACACCAAATTGCTCAAATTTGACGTTCGCACAAATCCTAACTCAAAACAATCTCAATCAGATCCTTGCCGGAAAAACGATTCTCGTTGGAAATAGTAACCGTCAAAACCTTTTAGTGTTTCTCAACATTTTTATTCACAACCACTGCCACAAACTTCTTTTTGATGTAATATATATACACACAATCGATTTAACTTTTGTTGGCGGCTGATTTTTGAGTATTTTGGTGCTAATTTCGTGGTCTAATTCGAAAAATGAAGGTTTAATCGGATTTTAAGTTTTCCGGCGAGTATCTGCAGTTTCCGGCGAGTTTGGAAAAAATTATCTGTTTATTTTAATTGTATGCATAAACTAATCCCAAAAATTTATTGTGTGCATGCCACGTAAGCAGTTAACGGGTAAACGTGAAGTAACCGGTCCCACATAGCCATAATCCCGTAATATGTTCACAATAAACATAATTTCAAGTTTCCTGAACACAATAAAGCTGACCTAGAGTTCGTGCACATAATAAATTTTGAGCATTAGTTGACTGCATTCCGGGGCACTTATCCCTAAAGTTAAAGAGACATGAAACTAAACAATTGGATGAGCACTGGCATGAAAGACTAACCTGAAGACCTGCCAGCCGTAGTATCCAAACTATTAGGTAGTAGCCAGTTCCGACATGAAAAGACCAACATGACTCTTTACTTCAGCTCTAAACAACACAACTAAATAAGTCGGGACTCCTTTAGCTATTCCCGTAAACACTTTGACCACAACAACGAGCCAACGTGGGGAATCCGTGTCACCAAACCGTATTTCTAACCCTAGTAAAACAAGAAAGCATATAGCTCTGATGGCAATGTACTGTGTGATTGCTCGGCGCAACCAAGGAAGCAACCTAAAAGAAAAAGTAACCCGTTGGGGCCGTTTAAAAAAGGAAAACCGGTTATTATTTTTTCTAAATATAGCTACAATTATAAAAGGCACTAAAATGAAAAGGACTTGCCAAGATAAACCTTAAATCGATGCATAAAAATTAGTAGTTAGCTAGACTTCCCCGAGGTACAACTTTGGTATAAATGTTGTTGAGGTATCGTACATAGATGTACAGCAAGCAGGCCCCATATAGATCCATAATGGTATCGCCAATCACGCGAGCAAGTGGAATCCTTCCAGAGCCAAAGAAGACCAGAACACACACGACAGAGTACGCTAAAGGAGTTCCAAAAGTATACGCCAATTCAAACCTCATACCAAACTGTCTGAGATACCAGACATGAGTTACAATCATTTTCATTGTCCCAACAAATATAGCCGTTTGAATTGGTTGGTACTATATGGGGTATCTCAGACAGCTATATTGGTCGGGACAATGAAAATGATTGCAACTCATGTCTGGTATCTCAGACATCTTGGTATGAGGTTTGAAGTAGCGTATATTTTTAGAACACCTTTAGCGTACTCTGCCGTGTGTGTTCTGGTCTTCTTTGGCTTGGGAAGGATTCCACATGCTCGCATGATTGGCGATACCATTTTGGATCTATATGGGGCCTACTTGCTGTATATCTATGTAAAATACATTTATGTTAAAGTTGTACCTCGAGGAAGTCTAGCTAACTACCAATTTTTATGCATCGATTTAAGGTTTATCTTGGTAAGTCCTTTTCATTTTAGTGCTTTTTATAATTGTTGCTATATTTAGAAAATAGAAAAACCGATTTTCCTTTTTTAAACAACCCCAACGGGTTACTTTTTCTTTTAGGTTGCTTCCTTGGTTGCATCGAGCAATCACATAGTACATTTTCATCAGAGCTAATCGCTCCCAGGTCGGTCGACAAGCGAGTTGGGAGTACTCGGGTTTATGCGGTGAGTACTCGGGGATCAAAGTGGCCAAGTCGGGGAGTACTCGGAGTAATCGGCTGACTCAGGTCGACTCCACATCCTACCTTGTAGCGAGTACTCGGAGAGTACTTGATGAGCGTCCATTTTGTGATTAGTTCCTATATCATTAGGTCGTGTTTTGATGTCTAAATGAGTTAAGAAATGTGACTTTTGGTACTTAATGGGGATGGCATGTTATGATAGGTTCACAAGACTTTTGGACGAAGACTAGCAAGCGGAATCTGAAGAATTTGAGGCCGACATGAAGCATACAACTATGTATTAGTATTTTGGGCATAACTTCTTTATACAGGCTCCTTTTCTGACGACTAAGCTATCCACGGAAAGGCGAGAGAAAGATCTACAACTTTCATGTTGATGTCCAGGACAAGGGTCGCTCACATAAAGCTCTAGCTCTTCTGGAAGTAATCCTGAAGCCAACCAGCGGAGCTGGAACATCACCAGCGGAGCTGGGAGTCAACCACCGGAGCTGGGAGCCAACCAGCGTCGCTTGGACTTCAACCAGCGCTGTTGGGCTAGGTCGACCAGCTAGGGTTTGTGCCTAAAACCTATAAATACCCCCTAAACCCTAAGATTCGTAACACACTTCCTCCAGACGACTTGTGGGTCGTTTCTAGGGTATTTTCACCAGATCTAAACCCTTGTAACACCTTCATATCATCCGATAATCAAACATCAATCATTAACAACATCATCATCATAATCATCATTCAAGAAGGCGTGGGCTTTGCTTGAGAGGTTCGACCGAGAGAAACAACGGAGGCAGCAACCGCGACTTTGGATCTTCTAAGTCAACCTCAACATCAACCAGCCACATACCTTTTAGTTTGATCTTTCCTTTTTCTCTGATTATTGTTATTAGGGCTACAGTACTACAAGACTATATTACCGTACAATTATCATTATGGATTCTTTTCTATCGATGATTGTTAGTATTTGTTTTGCCATGAGTAACTAAATAGTTTTGCATCTTTTTGGATAATGTGATCATGCCTTTATAGTGATATTATGTGCTTGTAGTTGTTGAACCGTTTTTATGCTTGATCTAGTTAAAGTAGGTTGGGGACTTAGCAGGAAGCTAAACTGCTTTGGGTGACTTAATAGGAATCACGTTAAACTATAAAGGTTAGGTCATAAAAACAGACTTAGATTATAATCTTAATTAGGGGACTTAATAGGAAACTTAATTAAAGGGTTAGGTGACTTAACAGGAAATCTTAACCACTTAGACCGGGTGACTTAGCAGGAAGCTTGGTCGTGATTAGTTGTTCAGCAGTTATAAGTAATTTGGTAGATGATCTAGGTGGCATGTTAACTGTTTCCAAGTAGATGTATCGTTTTTAATATTATTCTTCTGAATTTACTTTTCAAAAATCTTTTAGTTGTTTCTTCCGAAACGGCCTGCGCTGGTAATACCGGATTTAATTGTCTTTTATTATTATTATTATTAGTTTAAGCATCGTGACAACTCGGTTACAAAACCCCCAACAATCTTAGAATTACACCTAGCTGCATTTTTAGAACATAGTCCTTGAGAACGATCCTTGTCTTACCTTTCTCCTATACTATAAGCGATCGGGTCCACTGCCCGTGAGTGAGTGTAGTAGAAAAGTTAACCTTGTATTAAATAAATTTAAAAATTGTTAGGAATTTAAGTTAACGAATCTAGCTCATCAAGTTTGTGGTGCCACTGTCGGGGACTATTTACTTAGGAATATAGTTAGGTTAGGATAATTCGACCTTTTTAGTGTTTACACGGAAAAGTTAGCTTTAGTCATTTATGATTAGTTTAGCTTCTTTAAGTTAGTCTAGTTAGGTTGTTTTTAATTTTTGTTAAAGTGGGCAACCATAGAAACGCCTTATCAACGGTTCTACGGCAACCTGGTGGTATATCCAAGTTAGTGGTATCACGGATTGCAAAATGCTTGGCTTAGAGTATAGTAATAAACCGGTATGCTTAATAGGTGTTGATTGGGTGGAGGGAAAGCCAATGGTATCACCTGTATACAAACCCAATCAATACCTAGATGGCATATCAGAACTGCATCTCGACATGCATCAAATATACTAGGGGTGTGGAGGGAAAGCCGATGGTATCACCTGTACACAAACACCCTTGTAGATTGGATGTGGGCGCTAGATTCAGACTATACCTTAAACCACTTGTTTCTTGTTTGCTTATTTGTGTAATATGTTGGATGTAAGTACTTGGATGCAATGATAGACATTTTACCGTGTTCTTTGGTATGAGAAGATGATAGATAACGAATGCTTGAGAACATTGGTACGTTGGCCTTAGTATAAAGATATTGAACATGTGTTAGTTTGTCGACATAGGAGCATTAACTACTTTTGTGGCTAACATGTGAGTGCTTTGAGGCTAACTTTCTAGGTCAACATATTCCTTGTTTGATAAATGGTGAGACCAAGAAGAGCGATGACTAATTATAGAAATGAACCACAAGATTCGAAAGTTCAGGGCAGCCGTGGTAGAGGTCAAGGTAACCATGATGCACCAAATGTTGCTCAAACGATCAAAAATATCATGCCAACTATTGTTGCTCAAATCACGACATCTCTTTAGGGCAACCATGAGGCACCAAACAACGTGCCACCAAATGTTGAAGCTCAAGTAAAGGTGAATGATGGAGGTGTTCAACCTAATGTGCAAGAAAAAGAGGCACCAGTGCGGCATGATAACTATGTTCCTGTGTACAATCAACATGGAGTGTACCATCATGGGTGCACTTTCAAGAATTTCAAAATTTGTGGAGCCCCGGAGTCTAATGGGAATGGGGGTCCAACGGTTTGTATTAGATGGATTGAGAAGATTGAATCGGTGATTGCTCGGAGTGATTGCTCTTATGATGACCGGATCACTTATGCTTCCGGCATGTTTAAAGATGATGATTTGAATTGGTGGAACAAGAAGGCGGGAATGATGGGTATAGATGCGGCCAATTGTATGACTTGGGCCTATTTCAAGATTTTGTTGAAGAAAAAGTTGTGTCCTTCTTATGAGCTCCAAACTCTAACATTGGAGTTTGTCCAACTTCAAATGGACGAGGCAGACTATTAAAGCTATATTAGATGGTTTCAAGATTTGTCTACCATTGTTCCTCGTTTGGTGACTATCGAACTGCGGGCCATTAAGAAGTTTGTTTTGGGCTTAACTCCGCAAGTCCATTTCTTTAGTGAATGTTATCATGCCTACTACTTTGGCGGAGGCAATAAACTGTGCTGGTAGTGTTACTAAGGATTTGATAAGAAGCGAGGTGTTGAGTAAGGTGTCTTCAAAGAGAAAGGAGGTTGGGGAGGCTAGTAAGTGAAGAAAGTTTGAAGGTTTGATTTCAAGCGTCCTAATAAGGGAAGTGTGATGGCGACAATTGAGCCGGTGGAGAAGGCTTATGTGGGTCCTCATCCGTTGTGTAAAAGGTGTTCCCGACATCATGCTCCCACCGTTCCACCATTTATTTATTTATTGCTTTAAGTCTTGTATTATTTTATTTATATACTTGTGTTTATATTTAAGTAATACTAGTCCATTTCTAGTATTGTTCTTGAGTTATTTTACACTAGTGGGTTAAACCATCAAGTGATGAGACTTATAATTTGTATCAAAGTAGAAGGCTAATATATTTGTCTAGATCTGTTTTCTTGATGGCCAACCTAAAAAATACTCAAGGAGGTCCTGGTCCTGAAAATGTTAATGATGAACAAAATGACCAACCTGTTTTCATTACTAATCCCCCAACACCTCCTCCTCCTCCTCCTTTACATGTGTATGTGCACTACTCAAACACACCTGTTCCTAAATTCAGTGGAAACAGTGATGAGTTTGGAACGTGGAAAGCTAGGATGGTACTTCATATTACTGGAATTGGGAGGTACATGATGAAAATTTTAAATGAAGGACCCTATGTACCAACTGCACCTCTCAATCCTCTACTTGATCCAACTGGATCTAAAAGAGGAAAGGAAAAGAGGGAGGGACACTGATCAGATGAGGAGAGGAGATTGCTTGATCTTGACACCAAATTAAAAAACATGATCCTTAGTACTGTTCCAGAAACCCTAATTCCCACACTAGTTCTCTTTCCTAGTGCTAAAACTATGTGGGACGAACTAGTTACCCAGTTTCAAGGAGGTGATGACACAATTGTCACCAGAAAAGTCTCTTTAAATATGAAGTACGAGTAATTTTTTGCTCTTCCCAATGAGTCTCTCACTGGTATTTACGCTAGATTTATGAGTATTATTAACCAGTTGAGAGGATTGGGGATTGAGAAAGACAATAATATACTTCTTGAAAAATTTTGTGATATTTTACCCACAAAATGGTACCAAATCATGAGTTATCAATGGCCTCCTGCCATCTCTTGCACATATAACTTTGTCTTCAAAGTCTTTCTTAGCCCAATCTTTTTCATCACCAACACAGAATTCGCCATCAAGCGCAACAATCTCTACTTTCATGGATGAAAAGGGTCCACTTGATATAACTTTGTTGGAATCGACATCAAACAACACTGGTTTCACACTAGTATTGTCGGCCGACTCTATTTGACTGCCAGTGAAGAATGTATTCGGCAGTCTTGCAAGAAAACGCAGCTGCAATGATGTCTTCTTATTTGTTTCAGGTGCATTGATAGATCTATGACACAAACAGAACATATTTCGTTATTAGATATATTGGTGGGAACAAATTTTGACTAGTAATATTACAAATGTCAAAGTTATGAGATCCTACATCGGTCTTGTAGAAAAGAAGCTTTGACATGAATCTAGTTAAAAAAGAACAACATTAAAAATAAAATAAAAAGTCAAAATGAATCTAGTTAAAAAATGACCATCAATAATCAAGATTTGAATTACCAATTTTCGAAGGAACGATGGCTAATTCATGTGATGAAAGCCCAGGCATCATATTTTGATTAAGACTGCAAAGATTGTATCATATATTCAAAAGACTTAAAAATATATAATGTAAAGATTACAGTAATAAACACATATAACAGTTTTTATTATATCTTTAATTAGACATTCACATAGAAGAAGCAGTAATAATCCTTCGTTTGGATTGATTATTGAGACCCTTCCTTTCCTAATCTCCAAAAGGTCTCTTATGTGCCATCAAACACTAATTCTTGTTTTTTTAATCAACAAACTTGGAATAAAATTTAATTTGTACAAGAAAACAATGCTTACAATATATACAAATGATGCTTATATTATAACTATCAACTGCCCCCTTTACAAATATATACACACACACTACAGAAGTTTCTATTTCAATAAAAATTAATATAGAAAATAAGATTATATATACATACAATGTCAACTACTACTACTATACAAGGAGTTGAAGTACGTGTAGCGGAATGTTCTGTGTGTTTGTGTGGAATGGTGTTGGGTTGTAGTATGTTAACTTAACTACCCGAACACATTAGTTTAGTTAATTTAAAAAAAAGGTAAATGGATGAAAACCCTCTAAACTCATGTACCGTATTGATACCTAAAGCGTACACTGCATAGATATCATGCTCAGTATTTATCACCCTTACAATTGGTTTAGTTAATTTATCACACCATTAATATAAAAATGATTTTTCTATGTTTTTTTTTTTTTTACAAAAATTTTACTTTTCAAAATTTTTTTTTTTTTTTTTACAGAAATATCAAATTGTTAGATTATATATAATCTTATAAATGTAGAAATGATATTTTCAAAGATCATGTATGTATGTATGTATAAAATTAAAATTTTCTTGTATAAATTAAACATCCTCAACAAATGAATGTATTCAATGCAAGAGGTTAATAAGGGTGCTGCATAATAGGTTACCGAGGCTACAGAAGTTGTAAGTGACATTGTGACTCGGTGAATATTGTTGGAAAGGTCCGGACATATTCATGTTATCTGGGATAATCATTTATTGTGTTTCTACACCACGGATAATGTTTTGATTTCAAATGATGTTGGATGGCTGGAACAATGTACATGAATGAGGCCCCAATAACATCAACCCAAAATCTTGATGTAGCATCTCTACCCTAGACCTAACATCCAACTCAAATTGAGTTAGCAAAGATTCTGGGTTGATGTTATTGGGTCTCATTCATCCACGTTGTTCAAGTCATCCAACATTATTCAAAGTCAAAAAATCTTCTGCGGCGTAGATATATGACAAATGATTGTCCCAACAAAAATGAATATGCCCAGACCTTTCCAATAATCTTCACCCAGTTACAATATCACTTACAACTTGTATAGCTTCTGGCTCCTCAAACCCATTACGCAACACCCTTATTTACCTCCTGGAGCGAATATATTCATTTGTGATTGGCACACCTTGCATGAACACATCCCTTAACAAATCTTCATCAAGACGGGGCGCCCTTCTCAGATTTTGAATCGCCATCTTCCTCCCATCAGTCCTTTTGAATACAGAGGCATTCTTACCACTATTAAATTTCCATCCAATCAATCCCGCCATCAGTTTTAAGTTGTTGATTTTGATTGATTTTCGTCTGATTGATTAATGGAGGAAACCCAAAAACAGTTTTTGATGGATTTAAATTTTGAGAAAACTTATTATTATTATTATACCTCTTCTCCTTTAAATGTTACTGTTTCATTTGCTTCGTCAGTTATTATCATCTCATTAATCAGTTAAAGTTACAAGTGATCATAATCAGTTATCTACTAAGAGAAGCAAGCAAACAACAATAGTTGACACTCGTATTGACTATTGAGTCTGTTTCAAATGCCTAATATTGTGTGAGTTATCATTTATTCATTTATCAATATGCTAAGCGCATTGGTTAGTTAAGTTATACATTAACTAGATTAAGTTACACTAACTTAAGTTTTCATTAATTAGTGTCTACATGAACTCCTTCAAAACTTTGACATAATAAGTTTAACTTGACGTCCTGACTACATGTATATGGGGGACTAGTATAATGATACATAACTCGTGTAATTTACTTTTTTTACTTTGCAAAGCTCTCATTAAGGATGTCTCGTGTCTTATTCACATCATCTTTATTTCGTATACATTTTAGCTCATTGAGAGGCTCTCATTAAGAGAGAGGGGCCCACTTACAGAATGTTATTTTGAAAAAATATAGAAAAATCCACTTTGAACATGAACATATGTTAAATAATAATAATAACTTTCATATATCGGTAAAAACAAATAGGGAGTAACTCACTTTTAAGTTTATACGAGTAACAAAATTTATGAAAGTTTATGGGAAATGGTTCTTAGACGTACATTATAACAAAAATGTCATTTCTTCATACATATTTTTTCACATTTTTAATGAAGTGTGTAGAACTAATTTATTAATTTATTCACATTTTAAATTGTGTAGAAAAAGTTCATACTTATAAGTGTGAAGAACTTTCAAAAATAATAATTTCTACACACTTATAAATGTATTAACAAAATGTTCACATTTAGAAGTATGAAGAAGTGTCAAACATTTTCACACTTTAAAGTGTTAAAGTTAATTTGTAACACCTAATTTCTTCACACTCCCCTAACGTGAATAAATTTAGTGTTACATTTTGACTTTTCACATTAAAAAATGTGAACAATGAATATATTTTTATGCACTTTTAAGTGTGAACTTATTTTTCTAACATATGTAAGTGTGAAAAAACTAAAATTTTTAAAATCCTTATACATTTTTAAATATGGGTTATTTATATACATTTTGAAATGTGAAAAAATTTACAAACATTATTTTAAAGTAAATGTGAACAAATGAAATATTTATTGTAGTGGTAGTTGTTTAAGTTGAAATAGTTGTATTAACCAATGGGCAATGACCACTAACTTAACCAAAACAAATTTGTGGTGGATCAGTAATCCTTGGCTAGACTAAATGGGCTTTAGGAAAATGAGTCATTGACATAAAGAAATAAACCCAGCCCAAAATAAAGTGATACTAGTCGCGTATAATTATCTGAATTTTGTCAAGGATACAAAATGAAAGATACTCTATACACTATAAATAATATTACGTTTGTACATACTTTTAGTTAGCGTGAATAAATTAAAAAAATTTATCACGTTTTTATGTGTGTAAAAATATAGAGAACCAAAAGTGTGTAGAAATAAATTCATACATAAAATAATGGTATTCTAAAGTTCATATTTAGCTAGTGTGGACTTTCATAATTGACTTGTCACGCCACATTTGTCCACACCACATATCTAGTTAGTGTGGAAAATTGTGGTATGACGAATTAAATATGAAAGTTCACATTAAAAGTATTAACTTTTGAAATACCATAATTTTAAGCGTGGATTGATTTCTACACACTTTTAATTCTCTATATTTTTACACACAACTTTTTTTAATTTTTTTCATATTAACTAAAAGTGTGAATAAATGTAATACTATTTCTAGTGATATGAGTGAAAAAACACTAAATATTGAAATTTTTAACAATAAAATGCAACTTATGCAAATATTTATTTATCAGTTTATCACTGACATTTCTACCTCTATCAATAACAAAACCATTTATTTTAGCAATAATCACACAAACTCAAAGATCACGATATATATTTAGAGTTATCGACACAAATCGTCCCTGTGGTTTACCCAGATAGTCAAGTTTCATCCCTGAAGATCCGAAACCTCAAGGTCAATCCTTTATAGGAGGATAAGGTTCCTATTTGGTCCTTTGACTTATTGACCGTCAACTCCCCACGGTTAACCCCCTCACGTGCCATTCACGTGAGGGGTAATCTTGTCTTTCCCACCCTTAAAAAAATACCAGGTGATACATATACATAATCTAACATATAGATAACAAATTCATTATACTAACTGAAATCATAAATATAAAAGAAATGCATTGTCTTAAGAAGAAAAATAGATCTAGAAAGAAAACAAGATTTACATCATTTATCTAATCACCATATCCATTTTTCTCTTATATTTTTTCCTCGTAAACCACAGATCTGTATTGTTTCTTAAATTCTCAAAACTCACACATTTATAATAAAAGCCCAAAAAGGAAAACAACTTATGTGTAGCAGCTTGATGAAGATCGTGAAATCAAGGATAGCCGTCATCAAAACAAAATCAAATCCACTTTTTGTTTTTGTTTTCTTTTTAATCTTCCTCTTATTTTTTTTCCCTACAATAGATTGTATAACTCACCATCATTTTTCAATCCAAATCTACATGGATCTTCGGCCAAGTTTACCGATGAAATAGTAAGGAATGTTGACGACTGAAAAGGGGATGTTTCATAATGCGATGTATCACTCGCCATCGCTTCTCGTCTCGCTTTTGATTCCCCCGATTGATCTAACTTTTGTTGGTGGTTGCTGTCACTAGATGAAAACTCGATAGATAGATGTGGGAAAAAAGATGGTGTTGGTGTTGGTGTCGGTACGAGTGAGAGTGATCATGTACTAATGCCTGATGGTGTCCTAGTAAGTGGTTTGTAGAAACAAGATTTGTGGGTTTAATTTCTTATCCAAATCAAATGTTTATGGATTTGTGATTGTAATCCGGATAAATGAAGATCCAGAAATTAATGGGGTTTTATATATGTATAATATGTATACATACATATATACATACATCATACATGTGTATATATGTAGCTCAAGAGAGAGCGAGCGAGATGGTGAGGAGGCTGCAGATTTAGGCTGGTGGGAATAAAGGGCTGCTGTCGGAATATGATGTCACTCCGGTAAATGGTTTCAAATGTGTAACCCAATCACATGGGTTTAAATGTGTGTCTGTATATTTCTTCAGTTGGGAATTTTGATTAGTAGTAGTAGCGATGATTTGAATTAACCCATCTAAGATCTGGCTTTGCTTTTTCAGATTTATCATTTTTGTATGTATTTATTTATCATCATGTTTATCCAATGTTTTAAAAACCGGTATTTTAGTTATACCGGCGTGGAAAAATTTCCCGGTATTACCAGTATTATCGGTAATACCGGAAATACCGGGCGGTACGACTATTTTTAATTTATTATATTTTTTGTGTAAAAATCCTACAAAATTTGTTACAATTTAACAAAAATAGTCAAAATGCAATTATAATTTACTCAAAAATAATACTAAATATGTATTTCATAACAAAATATAGGTTTTAAAGTTCACAAATAACAAAAAATAACATTAAATTATCATAAAAAATAATTTTTAAAAAAAATCAAAATTTATTTTTTGGAAATACCGGAAATACCGGCCGGTATTGAATAGTGAAATACCGGAAAAATACCGGACTTAAAATACCGGCGTGGTCTCCGGTACCGGTAATACCGGTAATACCGGCCAGTATTTAAAACATTGTGTTTATCATTGTTTTTTATTATCTTGTTAAAGAAACGGGGGAGACAAATAGAGTCAAAAGAGTGAAAAAGACTAGAATATCCCTCACGTGAATGGCACGTGAGGGGATTAACGGTGGGGAGTTGACGGTCAATAAGTCAAAGGACCAAATAGGAACCTTATCCTCCTATAAAGGATTGACCTTGAGGTTTCGGATCTTCAGGGATGAAACTTGACTATTTGGGTAAATCACAGGGACGATTTGTGTCGATAACTCTATATAATTATGAGAAATTAGGATGATTCCAACACGGAATGGAAATGATCCTTCGATGTCACAACAGTACGTAATCATTATGGTCAGATTGAAGCATTCTTCAATTCTTGCTTCTGGAATTTTTATTTGGATATATTTATAAGTTTTTCGATATAACTTAACTAATGATCCATACAGGATCGTCTATTGTCTAAAAGATTCAAGAAAGTTCATTCCCGTGACAATTTTCTTATGGATTAAATGCAAATCCGAATTGAATCAAAAATCATTAACGATGTTTTTCAAGGGTGAAATAGGTACAAAGCTAAGAAAATTCACTACAAACAATATTGCATTTGTTCACACTTTTAGTGAGTGTAAACAAATTAAAAATTTTGTCATGTTTTCTTATGTGTAAAATATATATAGAATTAGAAGTGTGTAAAAATTTCTTCACACTAAAAAGTGTGTATAACTAAAAATTCACACTTTTTAGTGTGGACTTTAATTCATAATTATTTTGTAACATCTCATTTGTTCACGGTAACTAAAAAGTTAGCGTAAACAAATGAGGTGTTACAAAATAATTATGAAAGTTCACAAAAAAAAAGTGTGAACTTATACTTCTACACACTTTTTAGTGTAGAGAAATTTATACACACTTTCATTTTTATATAATTTTTACAAACAAAAAAACATGACACTTGTGTGAAAGACTAATGCTCAAATGCTTATACCAATGGGTAGGCGGGTAGGATTAGGATCGAACCCGTTTCACTTGTGTGAGAGACAAATGCTGAAATGCTTATACCAATGGGTTACATTGTAGTGGTTTATACTGTAACGATAAATTCATAACATTTTGGCCTTATACAAAAATCATTATTATTATACGTCATTATGTCTTAACATAAGACATGATTATACTTGTTGTATATGTTGTATACAGTAAAACCTATATAAATTAATAATGTTGGGATCATGATATTTTATTAAATTATTGAGATATTATTATATCGATAAATTAATAAATTATTAATTTAAAAATGTTCATGTATCACTTTCAAAATTTTCATATCTAATGTACATTCATACATTAAATGACACAAGAGTCCAAAACAAATTGCTTTCAACGATAAAACTCGTTTCATGAATTCAATCGGCTCAAGTTATTTAAAAGATGTAAACTATAAAGAAAACATTCGTGAGCTTGATTACGAGTATGCATTATTAGCACAAAACGGATGTGAATGAGTTGCGAGATTATCCTGGTGAAAATAATGAATGTTATGAGGTTCAAAGCATTGAAGAACTTGTGATGGATACTATTCAAAATCTAGTTGATAATGAAGTTGAGGATGATACATTAATTTAGAAATCAATCACTCGGAAATAAGCATTATAAGCGGCTAACAACTTTTCACAACTTTTGTTGCGACAATGTCTCAACTCTTAAGCGCAATGTAGAAATTTAAGGATAAATTCAACATAGATTTAAAGTAAAAAAAAAGACAAGTGACTATAGATTCATTTTTTACTAAACAATATTAAAATTTTGGAATATTTAAGGAATTATTAATTTATAGTTTTGATTGGACCTATATATTTACCTTGGAGTTTCAAAAAAATTATTATTTTATTATTTTATTGATTGGTGTCTAATTTTGTACTAGTCCCAAGTTGGGACCGGACAAATTATTAGTTTTATTGATGTTATTAATTTATCGAGTATTAATTTATAGAAGTTCTACTGTATATGAAATATATATATATATATATTACTCCCTCCGTCCCATTTTAATTGTTCTATTTTGACTGGTCAAATTTTTAATCTTCCGACTTTGGCTGCAAATATCTTTGTGTTATATATTAATTGATAAAAGTTAAATCAATAAAAAGTACATTTAAAACTCAATCAGTTCATATATGTTATGTCAAGTTTTATATAACAAAAGCAATAATATTTATGGTCAAAGTTGAAAGAAAAAAACTCAAAATGTGAAAATAGGATACTTAATATGGGACGGAAGGGGTATGAATTTATCATCACCTTGTTCACACCTATGTAATTGAGTATTTGAAAGCATTACTTCGCATAATAAATTTATCATAAATGGGATGACAAATTACGTTTTTTATTTCTATACGAGGGCTAAAAGCCCGTGCTACGCACGTCAAGTTTGAAACTCGTTGTTTGTACGCATTTTATTGCGGGTTTGTTGAGTATGTAACCCAAGTTATGCTGTGTATGAGGTATATATTCAACCGGCTGTAGGTGCTGAAAAAAATGTGTACATGTTGATTTGTAAAAGCAGAATATGAGGCATAAAATATTATTATGACATATGGACAAATGACCATATAAATTGTAGACTGTGTTTGGCCATCTTACTTCACATTTTCATGCAAAACAATTGTGGCTCTGTCGGGACCTTTGTTTAAATACTTGAATAAGTATTTTATGGCCCTGGATCTATTGCACCACTCGACATTTATGTGTGCATCATATTTGAGCAGCAAGTACCGATTGTTTGGGACGACAAATCTGTTATCAAGGGGGATTTTGAATTTTACCACAGTATTCTTACTGTTCCTCCTCCGATAAACAGCATACCCATCTTCGTCGATTGTGGTTTCCTGATAAAATGGCTTTGGGAAATACTTCATGCATTTCCCCATGTTCATACATGACGCTTCTCTAGCATCCGGGCCGCACGGCCCGTGTAGCATGTAATCAGTAACAGCTTTATATCACTTTGGATCATTAGCTTCCAAAGGGATTTCAACAGAAATTATATCATCTATATTTGCCGGGGTTTTGCATCTCGCCATTTCATCAACCCATATTAGAATATGAGCATGTGGAAGTCCACGCTTTTGGAATTCAATTGTGTAAACACCTGCATGAACGTTAAAACGACAGAGTTAGTTTTAGATTCTAATTTTCAGGAGGTTACCACATTCAACGAATATAACAGTTTGAGGTTGAATACCTGCTAAGGCCTTGCCAAATATATCATTCTTCATGATATCATGCATCATGTCGTTGAGTTTCAATTTGAAAACGCGGGCCACATGTTCCGCACGATCATGAGACTTCTGACCTGGATTGAATGATAACATATGACCAACCTCCAGCCATTTTGGAATTGCTGTAAAAGTTATGAACAAATTCGGGTTTCCAAATTTCCTGCATAGGGCCATGGCGTTTTGGTAGTTTTGCACCATATATCTGGGACTTCCTGTGAAAGTTGCGGGTAACACTATACTTTGACCAAGTGCCTTTGCGTTGGTGTCCCGCGTGTCACAGCGTCGCATACATTGTCATACAGTTCAACCCGAAGTTCAGGTTGATGAGTCCGGACATATCGAAGATGCTTTTCTTCAACTGCAGTATAAGAATCTACCAAGTATTGTTGATAGAGGCAGCCGCCTCTTAACAAAGTTGTGCCTTCATTAGGTCAATAATGAATTCTATAACAATAGAACTCTCTCATTGTCAAGCAGTTCCTCTTGGTTTTCCTTCTACCAGTGTTTGAAAAATATGGGATTCTTTCATGATATCTAGATTCACCATAAGGAAAAAGCAAGGGATATTGTAACACCATGTAAAGTGGATGCAATTCTGAGATTCTCTGCAGGAACCCATTACTAGTGCTCACTAAAATATCCCTAGGCTCGAAACTCACCCCAAAATCATTTGTTACCAAGGCAGCAATTTCAGAAACATTTGGGTTGGTATATTGTCGCAAATTGGCTCTCTGTGCAGGCAAACATAATTCGCATGGATGATTCTCATTTGTTGAACACCAATCTCGTGCCATACGAAAAGCTTTTGCTACAGAATTATGCTCATTAAGCATATCCATGAGGTTTCCGAAAATACCTTCGTCAATTTTAGTATCAATTTTCCCCTTCCCTACTATAGCCGAAATGCGATGTCTTACTTCATTTTGAGTGTCAAAGAAGTAAAGCTGTGCATATCTGGGTTCAGCGCCATCGGAAGGAAGCAAAGACCCAATACGATGGTAGTTTTGGCCGCTTATTCTAAAGGTATAGACTCCTCTACCCTGGTTTATGGAATTATCAATTTGTGCCCCAAAAGATGTGAAGCAAAACATACTATTGTAAGTTCTGATGTTGTCACGGAAGGTTGATGTCCCGGGCTAATCATAATCCAACAACCTTTTAAGAGGTTCAGGGGTATCAAGTAAGGGTTCCAACAAAATTTTCCCATTTTGACAACACGATGAGAATGAAATTGGTTCAGATGCAGGGGTGCTTTTACTTCTTTCTTCATACCACATAACTGCATTGCAGGTCAGGCAATTATATGACGGGGATCCAAAATTAAGGACAGGAGGATCGACACCTGGAAATATTGCCTGAATTAGTTGGGTGCCAGGAATCAGTTTGTTATTTTAAACTATATATGTCAAAAGACAAACAAATATTCGCTTATGACAACTAACCTGATGTGTTGGAAGCAAGCCTTGTGACCCTGTGGGTTGTGGGACCTGAATTAAAGTAGCTGTTAGGAATATGATGACAATACTTATATATCATATTTGGAATTGTGTATATATTTTTTGGATGTAATTGTAGATGTTATTTGTGTTAATAATAACATGACCTGTTGGTGTTGTTGTGGCAGGAGTGTTTTCACAAACACCCGTACATTCGTTTTCAACCCTCTGCGTGTGTCCATGAATAGTAATTCCTTGTGAGATAGTGGAGTCTGCAAGTTTAATTTGTTTAAACGGGGCTTCAACCAACCTACTTTAACAGAATATTTTCTACAATTGAATAGTAACTAATTTGCATATGTCGTTAACCTGAGCATATATTTGCTGATAATTTGGTATTCGGCGCAGCAGTAGATCTTTTTGGCACCTTCTTCATCTTTCTCGTGACCTTGCCTGTGTACAGGATACCTAAAAATCAGTATTCTTAAAAATGGGGAAAAAATATACAATGTTTTGTTTCCTCCCAGTATTTGATCAGTAAGTCCGAGTTAGGGTTTTGTGCATTATATATGAGGGGTCTTTTAACCGATAAGTGCCATTTGTATGCGTAAACGTAGAATTATAACAAACCTAAATATATTGTATACCTGAACATATATTTGATGGGATTCTGTTTTCACACTTACCAGTAGCTCTCTTTTGCACGTTTTTCCTTTTCTTGGTCACCATGCCTGTGTTCAAAGCACCAAATAATGAGTTTTCAAAGAAGGGAAAAAAAACATATGATGGGGTTTTTTCATACCTTTATTTGATGAATCATTCTGAGGTAGGGTTATGTCCATTAATTTTGAGTGGCAGCCACCTTGTGTAAACATGAGCGGCTGTTTATCTGGAGTTACTATCAAGCCACAAAACATTTGGTCTTGACCATTTACCCTCTTAATTTTCTGTGTCTGTACAACAACTAAGTGAGACGCCTGTTTACATGAATATGCCGAAAGCGTTGGTGTTACTTTCAGTCCACAAAATATTTTTTATTTGCTGGTGTGGCTGATAATCTTGTCCGAAAATAAAGCTACTTCGTTATATACGTCTGTGAATGGATATCTAACCTTATCTTGCGTGACTCCCAAACCAAACAAATTTTGCGTCTTTTCTTCTGGGCCGGTATTTATGGCTTTATGTGTAACAACATCATTCGTTCCTTTGATATCTGGATATGAATTATTGTTTGTTATCAGCTTCAATCCGCAGAATGATTGCACTTTACCATCCGGCATGCTAGCTATATCTGAATGCAGGCAAACACCATAACTTTCTAGGGGTTTGAATCCACATAACAATTCATCCCCATCGTGTTGTATCCCAACACAATTACTTCCAAATATAAACGGGCATGATGTGTTGTTTGGCTTTAGTTTCATGCCGCAAAACATTTGCTCTGTACCATCTACCCTCCTAAATTTCTCAAGTTATATACATATACCATGACTTTCATCCGCAAATAAGTAGCCACTGTTATTTGGTATGAGTTTCAGAAAGCAGCTGTTTGGTTCCTTACCATTTTCCATGTCAAGAACCTTTAAGTGTAACCTAATTGAACAATGAAAGTATAGATTCTAAATTCAAAGCGACATATGCGCCTAGAGCTATGATCAGATAAAAAGAACCTAAGTTTACCAAGTATCAACCACTTAAATAGAATTAAAAAATAAACTGAAACATTTCAAACTACCAAACCATTGGGACATTTATTATTAATTTTTAAAAAGCATTTAATTATTTCAGTTAAGAATGTAAACGGATGGTCTTTATTGCGAACGCAAACTGCCCTGTATTATCTTACACTATTGAGCAGCATAATAAAAAAATACCAGGAACATTTCACCAACACATAAGCACATAACATCGTATAAAGACATATATAAAAATAATGGGCAAAGAGATGACATACCAGAACTCGCAAAAGCAACCTACTGAGTTCTAGACCTACGTTTTGGAAGATATGGAATACATATGGATGTTTAGCAAATCGAGTAATATTGGAATTCACCAACGGCAATAGTTAACAGGAACATCCAGTGTATCAGGTACAGGACAAACTGGTACCAAAAAATAAGCTGGTTAGATAACCAGAGTGGTATTGCAGGTCAAAATTAGCATTTAAAGTACTGTTAATGATCTGACTAATATTCGACATTTTGATCCATCAAGTAAAGTGAACAAAGTAAAGACTGTATGATGATATCAACCTTTCACCTCGAACAACAAAGAAGGAGTGACTAAAGGGAAACTTACCTGATATTTACAGATATGTATTAATTGTTGGGATTTGATGGCGCATCCAGCGACAAATAGGGACTTCCAATCTGGACTTATTTGACCCCCGTCCAGCTTGCTACCTCCATTAAAACGTAACCAAAAATATAGATCTAGAGCTAATATATTAAGAAAGCTTGATAAAACGGTGTTCTAAGATAATCGGTATGCAATTCATAAGTAGTACGGGAAACATACAATTAACATTTGCATAACATATAATAGGAAAATTGAGAAAAGCCATCACATGGACCATAGAATAACTAACAAATTTGCCCAGGTTTTGCCCAACCCATCCACCTTACTACCTCCATCAAAAGGCACCGAAAAGGATAAAATTATATTCGCGACGCTGCATCTTTGAAAGTGAATTATCATATGGCAGAGGATTGGAATTTAACAATGCAAAACCACAACCAGTTGAGTACTAACCATCAAAAGCACCACCCAATCCAGTTAAAACAGTTAAAGGTAGAAACATAGACCAGGTCAACTTATTGAGATGGTAATAGGTCAAAAAGAAGTATTCAGCATATTACTAAGTGTAAGCGGTCAACATTATAAGAAAAAGAAAGCATTCAAAATTTAGCGTTCCTGTTATACAGACAAAAGGCCAACAGCATTCAGTATGTCATAAGTTCTAAGGTAGGTATCAAACAGCTCACTCCTAAATAACCAGAAATCCAACCTTCGGAACTATTTAACTTTGTCTAAGTGTGCTATGCATAAACAACAAATCATTAGAGCTTTACAGAGATATATCTATTGGTTTTGGGCTGCCTGGGCCTCACCAAAAAGTCACCAGATTTAATAATTTCTACGTTTGACTCATTAGGGTCAACTATAAAAGAAGCAGCCCATTAGTGGCCTTTGTGAAGCATTTTTGCTATTGTATATTCCTGTTTGTGTTGTGCTTGATGATTGTGTAAGCAACGAAGCTGCTTATAATGAGAATTTGCAGAAGGTGGTGTCAGCCTTGTGAGCCAAACAACCTTCTAAAAAAGGGATGCAACCTTCCAACCATTTAATATGGAGTAACAAACAGGGTTTCAATGGTAACTGAGGTGCAAATTCATGATATCAAACCAAAACACGTACAGAGATGGTAAATTTCTTTCATAATGCATGCAAAGGTATGCACTAACATGCTAGAATTCAATTCAAACTTAAAAGGTTCCAAACGTAGGAAAAACAAAGCAAGTTCACAATATAGCAGGTAACATAGTAATGATAAAACCAGCGACATTTCATCTTAGCCTCTCAGGTGACATCCTCTCACTTGACAGCTTTCTTGCCACCCCTTTCAAAATTATTATCCTACATTAGCAAACATGGAACAGCAAACATGCAATACAATCATGTAGATTGACTTTAAACCTAAGTACCTTTTTTTCCCACGAACCAGCTCGTTTTCAAGATTATTTCCAACCCCTTCATCGGACTTCATAACCACAGTTGCAGCCTCGGCATCACTGAATTGTTACATACCATTAGATCATGTTTGTTTATATTTGCAAATGTTATCGAGGAGATATTTATTTTTGCAACCTTATCTGGAAGGTTATATTTAAGTAGGAAAAGATGAGCAGAAGAGTATGCAATTAAATAAATCAAGTAGTTAAGGGCAAGCGTATGGTCTAGAACAATAGCAAAAGTGTAAAGAGATGCAATTCTATACAACAATATATAAAACGGGGATGCATACTACCTTCTACGCTTGGTACTGTTTCTATTAATGTGTCATATTTCATGATTAAGGGTTTCACATTTTCTTTCTCGTCTACCGGCATTTTAGCATCAATCAGCCTTAACATAAACTTATCCAAATCCCCAAAACAAAGTTTTATATAGTCTTATATTTACAGCTCGAGGTAGCAGTTTTTATATAACCGTTGACCTTAATTGTGGGAAAAGCACCTACCTTTTCCGCATTAGCAAACAAACTTCATATTTAGCGTTAGTTATTATCTGAACACTACAACTCTATCTATGAGTACCAATTTAAAAAAATTGTGTGCCGGTGTATATATATATATAAATAAGTCAAAACAATTATTACCTGTTCTCAACCGGGTTTTGAGTTACATTTGACTTTGCTAATGAAGATCCCACCGACTCATTACCAGATGAAACTAATTTCTTATCCTCCTTGTTGACTTCTGGTTTAGAAAGCTCAGCGATAACTTGAGAACAGTTAAAACTCTCATAATCAGCAACTTGATAATATGTGTGGCTTTTGATTTCAAATATATGAGACGTCCCAATAAGTTGTTGTAACACAGGAGGCATCACATAGCTATCACCAGAATCATCCTGAAATGAGCCAAACCAGAAAACGTTTAAATTACAGCAGAAAACAAACTTGTATGTAACGATACTATTCTTAGTTGCATACCTGTTCAGCATCAGCTAAGAGTGATTGGGTGGCGGCCTACTAACTTCTCAGCTGTCTCGTCGAATAGCACGATGACAACATCAGCAGTTCCATCGGTAATATCCGCTTGGATTCTATACCTGTTACATTTAGACAGAGGACCAAATTAACATTATGCCAAAAACCTTACGTTGTAGAACCATATACCTGGCTAAATACACATTTAACAATACATTTACCTTGGACGTGGGTAGCTAACCTCGGTGCTACATGACTCACACCAAAATGATCCCTTTTGGTTAGGAGTGACACCCTTCCTGCATTTACCAAGGGTGCATGTGTAGTTAAACCAACTATTCTTTGTCTAGATATTGGTAATCATGACTGTGTTTCGGAAGGCAACAATCTGGAGTAAAAAAATTCAACAGTGAATCACATATTCAGCAGAAACTGAATAATTAAACCTTCAAATATGTATAAAGTAGTAACCTCGCGTTTGCGTTTTTCTCTACCCCATTCCAGCAGCTGCTTTAGGGTGTCTAGAGTAGGACGAACTTGCAGCACTGGTAGCCCGGTATCAATTACGTCAACAACACTACAAGTAGTTGAACATCAAAGATACTAACAATGGCAGGAAAAGGTTGGCAGGAAAACTAAATTAATGAGTCTACCTACCTTATTGCATCTTTGAAGGTCTTGATTGCAGGAATTTCATCGTTATCAATCAGCAAGGTTGCAGATGAGTTTGAGAGGCAGAGATTACCTAGTACATAACACGCAAGTAATGATGAGCAATCCTACTATAGTCAACCAAAGCACCATAAAAACTACACTACAAGTACCTAAATACTCCTTGGCAATCATGCCAGTCAAAAGTATGGTATAAGGACCAGGATGTTTGCTCTTCCTTTTAACCCTTTCATCGCCAAAGTCCTCCCAAAGTGTAACCCTTAGCTGATAGCCCCTGACACATAAAATAGAGTACACAATATAATCAGAACCATACATGGTGGGTAGAAATGAAATAGTAGAAAAATCTGTACATACCGCTCGTTTGTCAAGTTGAACTCCACTGTCTTTTTACCCGTGGATTTCTTAGATGGGGCACCAACAATCATCACATAACCAATGACATCTACACATACAAAGACACTAACATCAAAATATAACTAACTAAATCATAGATTAAATAAATGTTCAAAAATTGTCAAAGAAATAAAAACGTTTCTCGATAAATTATGGTAATGCTGTAGGATTCGGAGTCAAATAGTGTGACAGTGGTTATTCCTGATATGTAACCATTACTGGACAACATTTAATAAACCAAGTTAACCAAAAAAGGTGCATAATAATACCCCATATTCAGCAAAATTTTGTATGTCATCATTCAGAACGACGGACAAATCAACAGACTAAGAGCGTTTTTTGCATAACTTATATTCATTACAGCATCACATATTGCAAAATAACATCTTTTCATGTAAAATAAACCGGACTATCATAAAAAATCTTAACAAAAAAAGACGATAACATAAGCGTAAATATATATAAACATACCAACAAAGTGCTTGTTATCGGTCGGGGTGAGCTGCTCAAAAGGAACCAGCTGGAAAGGGTATCGATTGAACTTTTCAATTTCATCAGTCGCCTTTCGCACAACAGTCGACCCCTGCAACTCAAGCATGTAATCACTGTCCTTGAGAACCCTACATTTTTCAGGATTGGGAACAACAGCAAAACCCTTAACTGAATACAAACAGCCTTCCTCAAGAATCTTCTGGAAGCGATGTGCAATGAAGCTTTTTGCATAGCAGTGAATAACACTTCCCTGCAAACAGATGATTTATTTGGCAATAAGATAGGGTACATAACATATGTTAAAAAGATTAATTTATAGCTACTTACCTTCTTGTCAGACATTATATAGTCTGTACTCATGTACTTTTTTATTGATACTAGGGACATCCCATTTTCTACACAGTAAGAATCCCGTCAATTTCTTCATGAAGAACATCAATGAATATATGATCAGATTTGCTGGCAGTAGCATCAGTTGCCTTTCCCATGGATTTCGGTTTGAAGAAATTTATATAGAGTGTATATATGATGCGCAAGATGTATTGCAACACTGAGAATATTTAACCCTATATATAGGGTAACAATGAGAAGATTGAATCCCATTAGAATTCTATAACCCCCATATGAATTTATCAACCGAGGAAACTGAAGAGGGGTGAGAAACACATACTTGGTGAAGGAAAAAGCAAAAGTTTTATCAGATGCTAACGTAATTTAATGACAAATAATAATAATTGAAGAAACTCAAAAGCCCAGATTAAAACCATTCACACACTAATACATTCATTCATATATACATACACCGTACATAGTTACCACCCAACCTAATTACCACACAATAAAATCTTAAAACTAATAAGTAAAATTATAATTACCAGTAAATTATTTTAATCCTCAATTAATCTTTAATTCATCGGCACTTAATTCAGGCTTACAACTTTTATATAATATATAAGATATCCAAATAGGAAGAAAGTAATTATGCAGAAACGAGACTTTGCACAACAATCCAATGATATTGGTACCAAACATTTAGTCCAATATCAACAACTTATGAAGACCAAATAATGTCGTTAAATCAATGTCAAATGCGTCACATTCATCATATTCCACGAATAAACATTTAATACATGCTTATTTTCCACCAGTTATAGTACGAAGAAAATTCCAACATATATTGATTTAAATGCATTACGGATTCACATTTAGTAAAGGACACAAGGAGTAGGTCCCGACTGCCGACTCCTTAGTGCTAGCTACCTTATTTTCATTTACAGTGTTATAAATTTATTTAAGCTTTGTAACACAGCACAGATTAGTTCATTTTTATATAGCCGTGTATATATATATATTATGGTTTAAAGCTAGCTAGCTAATTAATTAGGTCTAGTATATATTAAAACTGGATAAACATTTTAATAAATGTTATAAGCTATGATTTTGATAGCTTTATTCGTAAACTAGCTAGATAACTAATGTATGTAGTGACATGCAAAATTATTGTGCACTGAATGAAAGAAAGTCAATACTTTATTGCATATAGTCGAAGCGTCCCACGTGAACAACTTGAGCATGGAATCTAATTTTACTTTTCTATTAATCTACTTTTACTACAAGATAAGTGACATTTAGTGACTGAAAAAAAGTGTCACTAAATCTTTATAATCAATTTTAACCTTCTCCTTTTGAAAAACAAACAGTCACTAAAAGAACAGTAGGTACAGGTCTATTACTACACCAAATTTCAGTCAAAAAAAAGTCAAAAACTATAGTGTCTACAAGTTTCAGGCACTAAAAGTCGTAAAGGACAAAAGGCAAATGTAAAAAAACGCATTAGTGACAAAATGTTACATATAGAAATTTCAGTCACTAAAAGTCTTTCTATAAAAAAAAAAATTATTCCTCATATATACAAATAATTTAAATGTCAAAATATATATATGAAGTAAATAAACTGAAGTGCTATCATAACAAAAGCGAAGAAATGAATATAACTAAATTTCAAATGGTACTCAAATTTATTAAATATATCAGTCATTTCAAACAAAATACAATAATACGTAAAAACAACAAAATTTGTCGAGATGCTTGGTTTGATATGCATCTCCCTCTGTAACACGAATTAAGGAAAATTAGATGTCTGGAACAAGAAAAACAAAGTAGATATTTGGAATAAATAAAGTAGATTTGCATTCATGCCGTAAGGTAATTAATTTAGCTCTATTCGAAAGGAAATATCATTTGCTGAATATACGAATCTTCTAGATATTCTACAAAAGTACATAAACAGATAGTTAACCCAATCTGACCCACTAGATCTACAAAGCATCCTACTCTTACCTGAACTAGCTACCCATTCTATTCCATCTAGCCATTTATCATTTACCATGATTCAGTGTATTATCTCTCTTACGGGTCAAATATATGGATGTTAATTTGATTGGCAAAACAAGTTCAAGTCAAACATCAGCCTTCCCAAAAAAACAATCTTAAAAATAACTTGTAGATGAGCAAAGGACATAGAACCATAATAGAGGAGATAGAGATTCGGGGGGAAAAAAAAACATATTAAATAACCATATGCAAACTCAAAGTGACAACTTTATAAACTGACTTAACTGTAAGGGTGTTCAATAGGCAACCAACCCATTTTCCCACCTCTGATTATCACTGCTATAATACGTAGGTTTCACCTTTGAATGCATATCCATTAGGTTCTACCATCTCCCACATCTGGAAGCACATCATCAAACTTAAGCCTGCAAATCATTATCACAGTAAGATATCATGTTACTGACACAAATAAAAACTAAAACCAAACAATATATTATATTAAATTGTCTAAGCCCCGCTTGATCACAGATTCATTATGCACTCCAAGAAGTAAAACCAGAACTTCAAAAAGTAGCCTATTTTGCTTGCCTCATGTGGCATTACTACATCAAAAACTAGCCTTGAAGTGATACACTTTTTCTACATGTTTTAAAAAAGCCAATTCACAGTAATATTCTGAGCCAAATGAAGAGCGCGGAAACTGTGCTGATGCTATAAACAGCAGTAACTATGATGCCTGCTGGAATCAAAACTCCTAACCTCTGAAAAGAGTACTCGATGATTTACTATTTGGTAGTGAATATCTTAACAAATGATAATGTATTACCTCAAGTTACTATAAGGACCAACATGCAAAACTTCAAATTCTACTCGACTAATAGCATGATTACTTTTTAGACAAACTAACCATACGATATCATAGAGCTGAAATTTCTCCAACATTGGTAATGTTATGTCATTTCAAAGCCCTCTGAAAATTTATCAAATAAAACACATTAGCGTGACGCTTGTAAGTAACAAACAGTACATGGTTTTCCCATTAAAAACATTCAAGAAAAGTGATATACCCATTACTTACAACTTCATTAAAGGTATCGTAGTGACTAAATGCTTAATTTTATATACAATAAAATCTAACCTTATAAATTGTAGGTAGTGCGATCTGAGACAATGCATGCATTTTCTCTTGCAAATTCTTGTAGAAAAAACAAAGAGAACATGTTTATAAGTTATAAGTAGGGAACCCGTTACAATGTAAAGCAAATCTTAGTTGTCCAGATACAACCTTTGCAACGGTGGAAACATAAAGAAATCGAAAGCGTGTGCATAATTAAGTTGTGGCATAACCTTGTTTCGGAGCAGGGTAACCTTTTCTGTTATCCAAAAGCAACAAATGATGAGTTATAGAAATATAACTTGTATAGCATTCTGACAAGGGAAATAAAGAAAGCTATAAGGTTGAGATTGACTAAATCTCTGAAGCAAGCTTATTGTCAAATGTCAATTAGCAATTGCTATAAAAAAGGTTCCCTCTCTGACATAGCAATCGATGCACAATCATTCCTTGGCCTAAAGATCTATTTCTTATTGACGAGGCAATGGGACCAAAGACAACTTTGGTTATGTCTAACAGATGCCAAAACTCTAAGGCCAAGAGCAAGCAAGCAAGCATGCAGTAGGTTACGCAAATATCCCAAAACAAGATCTAAGCATTAAACCATAAATCAAATTAACAATGAGGGAATTTTACCCCAAATATGTCATTGAGGGAATTTTACCACAAATATGTCATTGAGGGAATTTTACCACAAATATGGCTACTAGCTTACAAATCTTTGAAAAGTACAACAATGAGGGAATACCACAAATATGTCATGGAGGCATTTCATCACACTTAGGGGCAGTTTGGTTCACATAATATTTTTAAAGGAATTAGAATTTGTTAAAGGAATTAGAATTCAAATGAATTGGAATTGAAAAGCTTTTGTGTTTGGTTGACAGAATTCAATAGAACTTAGATTAAGGAATTCAATAAAAATTACATAAAATGTCAAAATTAACCTTTTCTTGTAATCTTTTAAAATGTCATTCTATTTTTCATTTTAACAAGTTAATTAATTCCTGTACAAATTATTGAAGAAGATTAATAAGTAAACAAATACATAGATATATTAATAAATAGATATATAGTAACACGGAGTACATGATAGTCATGATTCATGGTACCACCAAGTCAACAACCCCACTTTTTTTTTTACAGAAACCAGAAACTGTCCTTTTTTTTTTTACCCAACCCCATTTATTCTACCAAACAATAACAAGATAAGAAAGATCGATTGATACAAATAACCAGAAAAAGGAAATGAATCGATTTACACCAAACAATCAATTATACAGATTTATGGCTGAAGGTGGTTAATTCTGGCGGTGGCATATATCTGGTAGTGGTAATATTCCGGCGATGGTTAATTATTGTGGTGGTTAATTCCTGTGGTGGTTAAGATCAAGCAGTCATCAGATCAGATTCAAGGAAGACCTTTTACTTTGTGATTTAAGTGTGAAAGGGTATTTTGGTAAGTAAGTATGAATTCCTTGGAATGTTTGGAGATTCCATCAAGTTATTGAAGGAATTGTAAATTTCATGTTTTGAGGAATTTGATGGAATTTATTAAATTCCAATTCATCAATTTCTCAACCAAAAAAGGGAATCAATGGAATTTAAATTCCACTTCTTGAGAATTCTAAAGGATTCCAATGAACCAAACACCCCCTTAGATTGCACTTGATGGAATAATGAAATAATCTTTTTTCTTCCAAGTAGACTAATGATATTTTATTGGGCAATAAATTAGTACTAGTAGTTGTAAGCTATAAATCTGATTAGCAAAGTGCTTTTAGAGGCTTACATAAATTTAAAAGCCTAGAAGTTTTAAAAATAAATTAATTTTAAAATAATAGTTTTGTTTTGATATATATTTAATATCAAAAGTCACAACCCCAAATCCTAAAAGCCCCAAAAAATCCTTAAAATAAAAGTTAGTATCAAAAAACTTAACTCTTAACTTCATCTCCAAGCCTTTAGCTAACCAGTAACCACACCTCCAACTTGAAGCTTTTATACCAAACATACATGGTTAAAAAATATATAATGAAGAATAAAGTTACAAATTGTACCCACCGCAAACTTTGACCCCTTAATCAAGGAAGGAGGTAGTATGGGAGCAGTGGGGTCAGGTGCCCCACTCCAATTTTAGTATAATTTGAATGATATATCTGTAAGTTTTTTTTAAAAAGTAAGAAAAATAGATGATAAATAAATACAAATGTTACTTTTGTGTTCATAAACTTATTCTTTAGAAGTGATTCATTATCGAAATATTTATTTTGAGATGGATCTTTTTATTAGAAAAATAAAAAACTTGGTTTTTTTGTTCTTAATAGAGAATGAAGAAATGTTTAAAAAAAGTATGAAGAAATATTTAAAAAAAGCTTTTTGTCAGTTTCTTTTGGTTCTTAAGAAGTAAAACCCGAGTTTTAGAACTTAATACGACACGTACATACATGTAATGGGCAAAATTGTTACAGATAGAGGAGAAAGCATGACCCGAGTTTAGATGGGAAGCTCGATCTGGTCCTCATCACCAGCCATCTCCCGAATTTCACAAGATCGGCTCCTAAAATAAATTCCATCACCCGACTTTTAGATACTCGGTTTATTTAACTTTTCTAAGAAGTAAATATTTAACTTTTACAAAACCCCTAATTTTGCAATCCTTTTCTAAAAAGTAAAAACTACTACTAGTCCAACAAAATATTCTAAATAATCAGTCAGACACACGGCGTTTAATTAATTTCGAGCGTTTCATGGAGCCCTTGTGTTGGTTGTGTGAAGGCAAAAAAACCAACGTCGCATTCGATTTTATCCCCTTTGCCCCCAACATGTTTCCACGTTGTCTCTACTTTAGATAGATATCATTGCTTTCTATTCTATTCACATCATAAATATTAAACATTTATCTACATATCTCTGCTTAATTTATTGTCTAAAACAATTTATAGAATTAATTATGGATGAAACCAATTAATTAAAATATCATTTCCCCCATAATGCATGCATGGTATTCTCCATTCACATCGATCAAAATATAACTACTTCATGATCATAAGTGTTATGAGTTTTATAAGTGTTTTCTAATATATATGATACCAATGTATGCAACAGATCGATATAGTGTCAACCAATATGTAAATAAGTTCTTGGATATAATTAAAATACGTACATTAGAATTCATAGCTATGACTTGACCGTGATCAGTATGTGACGTATCTTCAAAAGCTAGCTGGTTTTAACTAAAGGAGGTAGGCAACATGGTACTGATGATAGGTTGTGAAAAAGAAGGAATTTTTGAGATTTTTTTTTCCATAAGTAAAATTAAAGATGTAGTGCCAATTAATGGGAATTTGTACTCCATTAGTAAGGTCTTTGATCTTATTAACACTATAAGAAAAATGTCGATTAGTGACGAAAAACATTTGGTCACTAATTTTGTTCAGTGACCAAATTTTCGTCACTAACAATCCAAATTTGGTTACTATTGTGGTTAGTTACCAAAATTTGAATGGTCACTTTTCGTCACTAAAGGTCTGTCATTTATTTTGTTTAGAATATTTGGCCACTAATCTTGTCAAGTGACTAAATTTATATAGTGACCACTTTTTTTTAATGGTAACTAAATAAGGTTATTAGACATCAATCGACATTTTTCTCGTAATGTAAGATCCATTTATGTTTGAGTCTCACTTATTACATTTGTGGGAATAAATTAATAGCATATTTTTCAAGAATCTCAAGTTTCATTCCAGTTATGTATATGTGATTTAGGAGTAGGTGTAGATTAGAATGTCGTTCGAAAAAAAAATAGTGGTTGAAAGTTGAAACGTACATAAAGCCTCAGTTTTGGGTACAAAAAGAGGGCTACTTATGGCACTCGTGTTGGTTGCTATATGGCATTTAAAAGAACATTGACACCGACACGCCTTCGTTGGTTTCTGAAGAAATGAAAAAGTGGTATTGTGGAGTCAGCTGTTTCGGTGTTTATATCTAGCTATGTGTGTAACAATAACAACAACGGTACCCAATCTGCCAGAAGTTGGGTTTGGGAGAAGTATGATGTAGACAACGCGCCTTATCGTTACACGAAGGTAGAAGGGCTGTTTCGAGAAGGACCTCCGGCCAAAAAGAGGTAAATTAAGGATAGAGGGTGTTAAGAGTTTAGTTATGTGTGTAAATATATGTGAATAAATCAATTCTCGTAAATATAAAGTGATTGTGAGAAAAAATTAAGTTATAAAGATGTATTATAGCTAGTATGTGAGTGATGTATGTGTTAGTACGTTGGATTTCACTTATAAAATTGATGAGATGAAATTGAGCTGCTGAAAAAGGGATGAAGAAGTGGTGTACCGTAATGACACTTAAAAGCCCTTGATTGGTTTTTTCTTTTATCCAAAAAGATCAATATCCATCTATTCTTTGGTTAATTACCCAAGAACAAAAGACACCTCATATACCCCCGCGAATATGACAGAGAATGTTGGGCCAAAACCTACCAAAGTCATCAGTTCCCAAGATAATTAAACACTCCGCCGGGAGAAAAACCCACCACGTACGATAAAATCCGTAGTCTTGGATCATTATCTTTGGTCCCTTCTCTTTTGAGTGGTGATATAATTAGTACCACAAGAATTGATATGTGTGGTACAGATATCATTGCCCTTCTCTTTTACATTAACATAAAGTGGCGTTATTATGTTTCTTGTTAGAAGTTTTTTGTTTGTTTCATTTTAGCTAGGTCAGCTGAAAACACGAATCACGGGTTCTTTCAATGTTCGTTCGTCTTGCAAATTCTTTAAGCTGTTTGGTCATTGGTGAGATGCCGATTCTGATGTTGCTTTCATTCAGCAATGGCTAGCTAGAATGGTTTCTGAATATATCTTCGGTGAAAGAGCTAGGATGCAAATTAATATATCGTACGTGTGGGCTCTTAGGAATGTTTGTGTCGTTTTTTGACTAGTGCGGCCGATCGAGGCAAAACGTCTCGTCTTCTTTGATAACTTTGTTTTGATGATGTTTATATGAATTAGTAGTAGATGCAGTTATTAATTATAAGCAGTTTTGATGATGTTGCCTCACATCCCTCCTGACTTTTCTCCATGTGATGAAATAAATAATCAACCCAGCCTTTGAACGTAAGGGCTAGCTGTAGTTTGGATCTTTCGAACAACTGCGCCACTGCGGTTAGTATGATTTCCCCATTAATTGTATCCGGCTCCTAGCTTGCTACGTACTTTAGTAAAATTTCGCGGTTAAAAAAAAAAAAAAATGAAGCAGCAGACTAGCTTTCACTCTTTAATTCCAGCTTTTGATTCTATATATACTGAATAATAAATTACAATTACAAGAATAATACTACTCGTAATGAGTATATGTATTATTGACATTATTGATTTCCGAAAGATATGTACCTCCCTAATTAATCAAAGCTCCCTAATTAAGTGCGCCGGCCCTCTGTATTAGTAAATAATTTGTTTAGAATATAATCTAACAGAAATAACTAAAGAATTTAGTTACATCTATAAAATGAATATATATAAAAAATGAAAATTAAAACTCCAAAGTGATCTTAATGGCCGGCGCCGGGGCTGGGGACTGACCGGAGAATACGGTCGATTGCAATAAGATGGCGGGTAATGAGCTTCTCGTTAATATTGGTTGATACATGACCCTTTTTGCTCGGACCTGAAGCCGGCACAGTGCCCTTAGGAAGTGAACTCAAGTATAAACTCATTTCCGTCGGAGTTGCTTCCGTTTTGGTGGTGGAATCCGGCGTGTGTAATAGTTTCCGGGAATTCGTAGAAGACGTGAATATAACAAGTAGCAGCATGAGGAGAGGAAGACATGTTCGAGCCATATTTAGAGAGTCGTTGTATATATAGAATGATCAAAGATTTAATTTTGGGCAAATAAATGAATTAATTAGCTAGCTAGAGATAGAGATAGAGATGTATATTGAAAAGCTTCTTATGCTATACTATAATATGGACTTTCTCTCTTTCTATATATACACACTAGTCATTTACTCGTAAGATGTAGCCACGAAGTTTGCGGCAACTCAAATTTTGACTTTGTCTCTTAATTTATTTAATGAATACACTCCTACTATACACGGGTTTAAATTCAAGAGATCTTTTTACACAAATTTTCATACTACATAAGAAAAACCTCACCCCCTATATATGATGATGAAACCTTATAGTGCACGTATGTACCTTATATAATGATGAAATGTTAAATATGAGTCATGAAATGTTAAATATGAGTCGGTACAAATATATTGAAAGAAAACCTCAGATTTATCATTTTTAAAGGTCGAATTCAAGATCTTGGATAAAACAAAAAATGCTTTTGATTAGCTACACTGACGTTCATCGGCATTAATGAGATTTTAACTTTAGCTTCATTATATTTATTATGTCGATCACAATATACAAGGGTATAAAGGACACAGAACAGTTGTAAAAGGGGGTGAATACAACTTTTTCTTAATTATTAACTAACTTTTAAAAAACGTTTAAAGACTCAAATTATAATATAAACAATGTACGTAATAAGAATCAATAAAACAGTAAAGCAATAAGCAAGCATTGTGGTTTTCAAATGTAATCCTTTATTAAAATAAAATCTATACAAAGAATTACAGGGTTGTTGCGAAAACAAGATAATCTACAAATATCTAAACAACCCTTTAAATGACAAACAACAATCAAAAAGTTCTAGCTCAAGAAAAGCAGCCCAAGCTGACTTCTTACAGACTAAGTTGTGTGTAAGATCACATAGAACTTATGTGAAGAATGATTCAAAGGAATGTCACACATATGCATACAAGGTATGTGGCTTTTATAAGCGAAAATCATTCTTCTCTTGGTATCCAATTAAGCCATGTATTCTTCTTCTGTTGGACGATCAAAAGAATATTAGATCGTGCCTTCATCGCACTTGTGGTCTCCAAAAACTGCAGCATGTCATTTTGATCCTCCAATAAGAAAATGGACACGCATATGCATTTCTGTCACCAACCTAGATTCTAGAAACCTTCCTAGTCACATTATCAACAAATCTAGGTTGTTATCTTCACTTGATTGTCAGACACAGATTGCTCGTTTGTCAAGAGCAAATATGTCTAAGTGTTTCCAAGCTAATTGATAATCCCAAACTGTCTTCCACTAACAACTTGATCTTCTATCTTCAATCCTGCTCTTCGACTTGGACTGAATGCTATAACCATCTGATGCAGCTTGAACAACACTTGTTTGCATAAGATAAACAATTACAAAGTATGAAGCATGATCTGGGTCAGTTACAGATCGTAAGTTGTGTCAGTTTAGTCTGACCCATACCAGATTACAAGAACCAAAAGATTTCTAAGTATTTGTACATCAGATTTGTCATCATTAAATTTACAATTACCATTGGGACTCAACAATATTTAGTAGTTTTTTAAATCACATAACTTAACAATCATAATCTAGAATATATTTATGGAATGTGATTCGTTAACATGTAGTATTGAGACATTAGTTGAAAATGCATTTAATAAAGTCTAAGCTTATGAAAATAATAAAAAGGGAAATACTAAATACAACCCTAAGAGTTGTATTTAACGTGCATAAAAAAACTTGTACCTTCCATATTAAAAGTCCGCCCCTTGATTTTCATGGTAAATGTACAAACAATTTATGCACTTTAAACACAGCCTTAAAGGTCATATTTAGCAAACCCCAAAAGTATATATTTATGGTTAAGTTTAAAATGATAAGAATTTACTTAATAATTTAATAGTAAGATTCACTTTTAATTAATAGTAATTACGTTGATCGATTTTAAGAAGCTCGGAGCATATTAAATACTCTCTAACTGATCTGGCAAAGTTATGATGATTATAAATACTATGAAAAAAGTTAAGAAAATATTAATCAACCTAATTCGTGTGCCTAAAGATATACCTAAAACTTTAATAATTTGACATGTGGATTCCACTAATTCTCTTTCTTAATCTTGCCCCCTGATTTTTTCATATGTTATCATCTTACAATTAGACATATCTTTAAGCACACTAATTAGGTTGATTTATTATTATCCAAAAAGTTATGATGATTATTATGGTGCATTCAATGAAATCCGTATTTCCTATATTATCAAAAATTACACTTAATGCTCATTAAGTTAATCTGATAATTACCAATTTTAGATGAATCATAAATACATAATTTTATATTTAAGTAAAATCTAAATTCATTAAATATAACATAACTAATGCCCTGGGGCACATAACTAATGCCTCCGAGCATTAGTTAACACTTCCCTTATAAATAAAGGTTTATAACCAACTCCTATAATTATGCATAAGTATAATATTATGGTTTAAGCATATCTTAAGAAAAAGAAATACTAGACTTACAAACTAACTAGAAACAAGAGTTTACAAATGCATTTTTCTACTAGTCAATCCATTTTATTTTTCATCACTCTTTTCATTTTCTCTGTATTTGTATTGGTTCATATCACATGATATATGTATTTGTAAAGTTTTGTTTGTATTTAATTGATGAGTCTAGCATTTTTCTAAGAAATCAACCATATGTAAAATTAGGTTGAAGGGAATTTGTCCCATGATGTTAGGCTAACGGTCAGGACATACAAGATAAAAAAAATGTTTAAATCTCAATTCGTGTTTCTTTATGCATAATAATGTTTTATGCTTTTTATATGCACTATTATGTTTGCGGTATGACTAAAAATAATGTATTGTTTTTAGATTTCTATTTAATCTTCTAAGACAACGACATGACATTTGAGATTTTTGAACTTTCAAATAAGGAAAATGATGGATCTTCCAAAACATTAGCCTAAAATTTTTTTTAAATCCTTATGAATATGACAAGTGGATTTCACTTAATCTCTTTTTTAATCTCTCCCCGGATTAATCATTCCTCTTCAAATAATGTTGCTATTTCTTCTAATAGGGACAGTTACCGAGTGACGTTTGGCCGGTTCATTTGTCCCTTGTTTCTGGGCAACTTCTCATGGGATGGGATAACAAGTCAAAGGGTGTGAATCTTTGACCCACCAACCTGGACCCATGTCGTACGACGACTTGACCATCTTCACGTTTTGCCGATGCACCGTTTAGTTACGTACTCGGATCTTTCACAAAAAGATACATGTGCCAAAAAGATCATCAATGACTTTAGTGTCCAATACACTCACAACTTTTTCCTTTTTATTTAAAGTCGAATTTCTTGATTTGTATAATATATTAATCAGCAAAACATTTCTTTTTCTTTTTCTTTTCCTTCTAGTAGTGCATATTAGCAGAATATGAATATCTGCTGTTACTATATATCAAATATAATAGTGATTCAACTTTACTTTTTACATTTAAAAAATGTCACTAAAAACCATTAAAATATCATTAAAATATGTGCATAAAAATGTCATTCAATGCATGCATTTTGATTACACATAAATAATGTATTAATGTTGATATATCGGGATAAATGTTTTCACCTACTTTACTTTTACTTGCACCCTTGCAAACCGAAGATTAAAAATTTATCAACATTTTTTAGAAAGTGTCACTAGAACCGATTTTGGTGGAACTTTATCAAGTAAAATGTGTTGCTTAAACAATACTCGTAAAACTTATGTATATTATTTACACGTACATCTTAACAAGTGTCTCTATCTAAAACTAAGATTTAATGACATTTTTAGCGTGTCACTAAAACCACCGTCTATATGAGATGACATTTTTCTTGATGTGGTTAACTTCCATGGTTTTCATGTTTCTTATGATTTATCAAATCAAAATATACGAGTAATATGTAAATAATATCAAACAATTATTCATATTCATATATATCATAATGTAAACTGTTACGGGTGAAGTGATTAGTAAATAATATTAAATAATCAGTGTTTCACTAAACCTGCTATGCGGGGCTCCGATGGAGTTTACTCTAAGGTCTCGAGTTCGAGCCTTGGTAGGTTTTCCTCGACGGTATTTTCCAATAAAGGATGTGGTATGGTGAGAAAGACTATTTAAGATCCACTTAGTGTGGGACTCTTTCGTTATGCGATTAGCACACATCATATGCGTCTGAGTTAAAATTCACTTGTAAAAAAATAATCATTCATATATTCGTATTTATTTTCATGTTTATTCTACATTCTTGGGTAGTTAGGCCGTTAAGGTGAATTGAATGGCTGGATATTTATCAAGGTCGATGATTGTAAATTTGTAATCTCTAGTTCAACTTGATGGAAAGGCTCCTGAAGTTTTCTAATAAAGCTGGGCCAGTGGTCTTTTAGGATACTGTTATACAACTTTGGATTTTGGAAGGCTTGAACGCCACGATATCAGCCCAATTTAAAAGAAAATACTAGCCTATTCAATTGGTTACTGGGATTTAGCTAATGCAAGCTGGGTCACGAAGCTAACCAGTATTTGCTAGTCCTAGAATTAAATATTGAAGTTAATTTCAAAAATCGTACTTATGGTTTGTCAAAAATTACAGGTTTCATTCTTACTTTTCATAAATATCGAATTTGATCTCTGACTTAGAAGCTCCATCAACAGTTTTGGTTAAAAAACGTCGACTTTTTGACCAAATGTGTTGACTTTTAGACCACAATTGTTGCCTTTTACTCCAAAAGTGTAAAAGGGGGTTAAACCAAGGATCAAAACTGTAATTTACAGAAGATAAAAAAGAAGCCTGTAGCTTTTTAATAAACTACAGAGGCCACTTTTGTAATTAACTTTAAATAGTAACGAGATACATCACCCGAGCGTTGTCCCGGGAAACATTATATTTATTGTGTCAAGTATTATATAAAATTTATAACATGCTTTCAATAACATTACATAGTAAAAAACTAAGTTGATATTAATTTTTTTTAATAAATAAAACTTAAAGAGTTTTGACAGTACAATTTTATAACAGATTTATAATGGGTGAATCTCAACCACTTAGTTATCCCCTGATTATTTCATGCTTGCCTTTGGCAAGACTTGAACTCAGGACCCCTATTGTAAAGTGGCGGTTGATGGCTACTGTGCTATTACCCAGTGGTTAACACAAAATAATATTACAAACATAATTAAAGCTAAATTTTAGAATCATTGAAAATAGAAAGTGAAACGAAAATAATCCATAATAATAAAACATCAACCGAAATATATATAATTTTTTGGAGATGGTTAGGTGTATATATTCAAAACGTACACACTACTCCTATGTGTGTGTGTGTGTGTGTATATATATATTATGTAACAGTTCACGTGTAATAAGATAAGATGATCCTAACAAATCTAAAAAATAAAAAAATACAATTAAATTAAGTGATCTTTGTAAACAAATGAGAACCACTTTAAAAAATTAAAAAATAATATGTCAAGCCGAAAGCTAAAAAATAAAACGGGCCCAAAAGAAAATGTTAAGAAATTGAAAACGGGTGAAAAAAGATAAAAGTGATCCGTTACTATTTTTTACACGCATTTTAAATTAAGTGATCTTTGTAAATAAGTTGGAACCAACTTAAAAGATTAAAAAAATATATGTCAAACCGAAAATCAAAAAATGAAACAGGCCTAAAAGAAAATGAAGTTGGTCCGTTAAAAAATTAAAAACGGGCCAAAAAAATAAAAGTGACCCGTTACTATTCTTTATACGCATTTTCGTACATCTGTTTTTAATATATATATTAATTAGATGCATCAATGGTTTTGTGATTTACCTTTTTTTAATACGTTCATTTCGATTTAAAAGAAGTAAAGAACTTTTTACATATACATATAGTTTCTTAGCCTATTGTTTTGTTGCAAGAATGGTCCATCACTCTCACAAAGATTGACCAAATAGGAGGGCTCTCATTCATCCATTGATCGAAATAATGGTTTAAAAGACCAAATGTGCAAAAATTTTCAAAAAAGAAGGATCATTCTTACAATCAAAGAGTGCTTTCAAGTTTCAAAGACTACACGTGTATCAAATTAGGATGAAAGACGAAAGATATAAAAATGACCAAATCACAGGGACTATTCATGCAATTGACTATATTTATCGTAAAGTTTAATATTAAGCGTAAATGAAATGGGTTTTGTTAATTACAGCCCTTAGGGTTGTCAGTAAAAACTAATTGGGTGCATTAAATTTTGTACCTTGTTGTTAGAAAAATCAGGGGGCGGTTTTTAATATATAATGTACAAGTTTTTAAACATGTAATATGTTGTTAGTTATAGCCGTTAGGACTGTCATTATCATTTTCCAAATGAAATAAGTAATGCTAAAAAAGTTGAGCAATTGACAAATAGATCATTAAACTATTTTTTGAATAGAAGGTAAAAAATAGTTATTATATTTTCTTCAATAAAAAAGGCAGATAGAATTTTCTTTTGTCATTTAATCAAGAGATTATTACTTACGGATTTAAATAACTATGACTAATTCTCTAAGTTATGTAAAAATATCGTAAAATATTTATGTCATGTAATAAACTTTCAAATCTCAGTTATTAGATGTACCGACCAAAAAAAAAACTTACAAGTGACAGATTATATGGTTGCCACATATAGCCAAGTACATCCAATAACCAAAATTTGAAAATTCATGACATACCATACATATTATACGAGATCTTTATGTACATATATATTGGTCATAATTACTTATATCTAAAATAATTACTTACATCCAAAATAATAATCTCATTAGTCAAAGCCCAAAATACCTATTCATGGCCACTTTTGCCCTTTCTAGTTTTTCTTTCATATTCCTTTCTACACTACATCAACTTAATAATAGAGCATTATTATAGGGATACCTTGATGATTGAGTATATATAATTTTTCTTATAGAATAAGAAGTTAGGTTATGTAGTTAACGTCTCATAATTTCTTATATGTTTTTTGTTGTTATCATATTATATTTTACATACACATAGGATCCTGATTTTTTTTTCAAAGCATATTAATTTGGTCTCTCTGTTTTGCACTTATTTAAACATATGATCGATATTATTGACATGTATAGGGACAATAATTGTTTTCCACATATTTTCACATATATATTATATATATGATGATGATGATATTACTATTATTACGGTAAACCAATCATGATTTTGAAGCTGTTTAGTCAAGGGAAGCGGCTGTTAAATATTAATATTGTCAAGATCTAGTAAGTAATTGTTTGAATATGATCACGTAAAATGAACGTATGTCCGAAAAGTATTTAAGCCTACGGGGTCACACCTCAACGTGAATGTAACTATAATTAATTAATATATTAAATGTAATTTATTAATTAATTTGATAACGAAAAACTAACGGTCGTCTGTTAAATGTTAATAGTTAACGGTACTTAACTGACGGACTTAACGGAAAAGATAATTGTGATTGGATGGAAAATTAAGAAACCCTCTAGAAGCTTCCTAGAGGGGGACGGCCAAACCTTAGGGGTTTTTAGAAAACCCTAAACTTGTTTTTCAAGTTAAACTTTGGCTATAAATACAAACCCCTTTCTTAAGTTTTTCACACATACAATTATTAAGGTTTTCTAAAACCCTAATATTCTCTCCTCCTCCCTCTTTCTTGGCTTCGGCCGATCCTCACAATACAAAGGGTTTCGGGTTTTGTTTGGTTCGTGTGAAAGGGTATTAACAAAGGGTTGTTTATTCGTGATCAAGTACTAGCATACGTACGTTCCAACGTTATGTGTGCAATCGTAGAGAGATTATTTTAAACCTTGTTCTTGTTTTAATCTCTCCAATATAAGGTACATATTCTATACTTTGGTTAATTAATTAAACTGCATAGATCTTGTCTTCCGTTGCGTGCTTTGTGATTTGATTTGATAATAGTTATATAACCCAACAGTGGTATCACGAGCCTATTATGTATGTTTTTTGATTACCAAAAAATCAAAACTTGAAGGGGGCTTAGGGTTCTTGATTTAAAAAATTTCGATTATATATATATATATTGTTAAATTGATTTTGTAATTTAATTACATTATTTAAATATGAAAAAAGTTTTAATATATACTTATATATGTATGGATCGAAATTTCCAGAAAATAAAAAAAAAAGTTTTTTTTTACGGTTCCTAATCCAAGTTTTGATTAATTACATGTTTATGTGATAAATCGTATGCAATTATATGTTGTACCTTTAATTTTAATGGTTAAAAAGAAGTAAAAATCATGAATTTTTCATGCAAATCATTCATGATTCTTACTTAGATATATTGATATGAAATCTTGATCATTAGGGTTAATTATGCTAGATAATTGTATAATTAATTGTGTGACAATGTGAATTTTTGGTATAAACTTTCTGTTTTGCGACAGTTTACTAAAAAATTCATATCTTTTAACCCGTAATGAGTTAGAGATCGTGCTTTGAACTGTAGATGCTCAACACATAGGGCTAAAACTTTGTAGTTCTGCTCGTAATCTGAATCGGACCAGAAACAGGTCTAAACAGGTCGTGAAGCTACTGGAATTTCCAGTGAGCAAACTATGTGCTTATATGATAATTCATTGTTTTGTATATGTTTAAGGCTTACGCAATCAAGGCGACTTGATGTATGTGGTCCTCTTCTTTGAAGGGGGAGCCGGATTAGACATGAATAAACCATAGTGACATGTTTAGGTAGCCTACCATAACTCGTTGCATGCTTAAAAGTTATAGTTTATGATTTTACATATTTATTGTGATATAAATTGTGATGTAAAATTGTTTTGAGAAAATATAAACTTGACTAAGCAATATCGAAATAGAGAATTTTTAATAAAACTGGAGTCTTACAACCTTGAGATACACTGGCTCACCCATTTGAACAAACTCTAAGAGAGGTATAAGTCGGAGTGCGCTAGCCTTCTAAAAGGGCGGGTTTTTAATTGCGTTCATCGCAAACCTTTGCCCTTGCGCTTCTTTGTGCGATCAAATGGAGCTACCGAGCTCTCTTGTGTTGCTAAGACTATACAAATGATTTTATTAAATATTATGTTTAGAAGATATGCATGAATCTTCAAAACTAACATTTTGATCACATATCAAATTGAATGACCCAATAAACTTAAGTCATTTTCCATCCAATTTGTCAAGGACACATGGGGTCGTTGTTTTACTCACTGGTACACAATGGTGAAATGGCGATTGCATGGCGAAACCCATTCACTGGTACACAGTGGTGGTCAATTTTGCACGTTCTTAGTTGGATGACTTAAAACGAGTTAAGCGGTGAGACCTTGACCTGTGGTAAAAGATGGGACAAAACATGACTACAAAAAGATCACTTGATGAATCGAGTGTCTTACGTAGGTCCCATACTTTCTAGGAATTGCACTTGTAATGCAATTATTGATCGTCACTTACCTTTTGAGTGTGATCATTTCTAGCAGATCAACTGATGAAATGGTTGCATATCAATTGGATCCTAGCCTTAATGAAATTAATTGTTTATTCTATAAACATTGGGTAATTAATTTCTTAAGGATTGATTATCGAAAATACTGATTTTTGAACTTAATCTATTTTGTAGATGGCAATGAATCCCTCCACAAACACCAATACTTTTCGGCAAAAGTTTGAAAGAAAGGTTCTTTTTGGACAAAACTCAAATGATCTCATTCATAGACCGCGAATGGTTCTAAATTACTATGAAGTCCTTGATGAGGAGAGATCAGTTGTTCCTAGAATTGGTGCTGCAACTAATGAGTTGAGTGCAACCGATACCGCGGTTGGAAGGCAATATTTGTATGAATTGCATAAAGCAGTTTTTTAGCCTACAACACGAGCAAGGAACACCGGTTGGACCTCATATACTGAAATTGAAAATGTATTTTGAGAAATTGGAAAAGCTGAATAATGCTTATGCTCCTCCATTTATGATTGGAATAATTCTCAAGTCACTTTCTAAGGATTTTGAGAATTTTGTGAGCAACTATCATTTACATGGGACGGGTAATACCGTTACTGAACTCCATGCTATGATAATTGAGTATGAAAAACAGCTTCCAAAGAAATTTCCAACACCCCAAGTTCTTGCAAACAAAGGGGGAAAAGTCCAGAAAAGAAAACAACCAATCGTCAAGGGCATTGAAATGCCTCTAATGAAAATGGGTACAACGGCTAAAGACCAGAGTTGTCATCATTGTAATGAAGTCGGGAACTGGAAGAGAAACTGTCCTAAGTATCTTGCCGAGTTGAACTCGATGAAGAAGAATACTAGCGGCGCTAGTACTTCAGGTATCTTCACCATTGAATTATTTTCCTTAACTAAGCGTAAATCGTGGGTTTATGACACTGGCTGTGGAACTCATATCTGTAATGAATTATAGGGGCTTAGAAAAAGGAGGAAACTGAAGCCCGGAGCTTTGCAGTTGATAGTGGGCAATGGTCTACTAGCAGCTGTTGAAGCGATTGGAGAATTTCATTTAGTTCTTCCTTCCGGTTTAATTATTGTTCTAGACAATTGTCATTATGCACCTTCTATTACTAGAGGTGTTATTTCAGTTTCTTTGTTGAAAGACAACAGATTTATTAATGTTTTTAATGATATTGGTATTTCAGTTTCTAAAAATAATGTTCATTATTTTGATGGTATTTATGAAATTGATATGCGTGATTGTGTTTCACATAATTCAATGTATAATGTTAGCAAAAGAGCCAAGACGGACTTGGACTCTACTTATCTTTGGCACTGTCGTCTTGCACACATTGGCAAAAATCGCATTGAAAGACTTCAATGTGAAGGGATCTTAAAATTAAATGATGAATCATTTGATAAATGCGAGTCATGTGTTTTGGCAAGATGACACGAAAACCCTTTAAGCATTCGCCAGAAAGGGCTAAAGATCTTCTTGGACTCATTCATACCGATGTTTGTAGCCCATTTAGACATGTGTCAAGAAGAGGAGCTAGCTACTTCATAACTTTTACGGATGATTTCAGTCGTTATGGTTATGTTTACTTGCTTAAACATAAACATGAAGTCTTTGAAACATTCAAAGAGTTTAAAAATGAAGTTGAAAATCAACTCGGTAAAACCATTAAGATTCTTCGTTCGGATCGATGTGGTGAATACTTAAGCCAAGAGTTTAAGGATTATCTTAAAGCATGTGGAATTGTCCAACAACTTACTCCTTCATATACTCCTCAGCATAATGGAGTGTCTGAAAGGAGAAATCGAACCTTGTTAGACATGGTAAGATCAATGATGACCCGTACAACTCTCCCATTTTCGTTTTGGGATTATGCTCTAGAGACTGTTGTACGCATTCTCAATATGGTTCCAACCAAGAAGGTTGACAAGACACCGTACGAATTATGGCATGGTGATGTCCTTAATTTGTCTTAATTAAGAGTCTGGGGATGTGAGGCACTTGTGAAGCGCGATATGCCTGACAAACTTGAACCCAGAACTACTAAGTGCATCTTTGTCGGATACCCTAAGGAAACGATGGGTTACGACTTCTATGATCCCGCCAAAAACACTGTTCGTGTTGCTTGATATGCTGAATTCTTTGAAAAAAAATTAGTTCAAGAGAACACTGGGAGGGTTGTAGAACTTGATGAGACTCAAGAGGAAGATGTGTCACCTTCTGAAGATACTAGCAATCATCAACTTGGGGGGGGGGGGAAATGTTCAAAGTGATGAACCTCAAGTCGATGATAATGAAGCGATTCCACTTCGTAGGTCCGAAAGGACTAGACGTCCTACCGAAAGACTATGTCTGATGGTAGAAGAAGACGTTGTTGGAGATCTCGATGAGCCTCCGAATTTCAAAGCTGCATTATCAGATCCGGAATCTGACAAATGGCTTGAAGCTACGAAGGTGGAAATGAAATCCATGAAAGACAATCAAGTTTGGAGCTTGGTTGATCTTCCACAAAATGCTCAAACTGTTGGGTGTAAGTGCATGTTCAAGAAGAAGACGGACATGGATGGAAATGTACACACCTATAAAGCTCGTCTCGTGGCGAAAGATTATACTCAACGTTTCGGTGTTGACTATGATGAAACCTTTTCTCCAGTCGCGGACATTAGAGCTATTAGGATTCTCTTAGCCATAGCAGCGTACTATGACTTTGAGATATGGCAAATGGATGTTAAGACTGCCTTCTTAAATGGTTACTTGGATGGAGAAGTCTATATGAATCAACCGGAAGGTTTTATTGATCCAAAACATCCCAACAAAGTATGCAAGCTTCAAAGGTCCATTTATGGACTAAAACAAGCATCAAGAAGTTGGAATAAACGGTTTGATGAAGAAATCAAAATGTTTGGTTTTGTTCAAAATCCCGATGAGCCATGTGTATATCGCAAAGCTAGTGGGAGTAATGTTACTTTCCTTGTCTTATATGTCGATGACATATTAATCATAGGAAAACACATTTCAATGTTGCAAGATGTTAAATCCCATCTTGGAAAGTGTTTTGCCATGAAAGATTTAGGAGAAGCGGCATTTATTCTTGGAATCAAGATCTACCGAGATAGATCAAGGCGATTAATTGGACTAAGTCAAAGTGTTTATATTGATAAGATCTTGAAGCAATTCAAGATGGAGAACTCTAAGCGTGGGTCTATACCTATACAAGAAGGACTTAGTTTATCTGTCAAACAAGGTGCTACTACGCCTAGTGAGGTGGAGCGTATGAGTAGAATTCCTTATGCTTCGGCTGTAGGATCTATTATGTATGCGGTTAGATGCACTAGACCTGATGTGGCGTTCGCGCAAAACATCGTAAGCCGATATCAACAGAATCCTGGTGAAAGTCATTGGATTGCTGTTAAAAATATTCTGAAGTACCTACGAGCTACTAAAGATATATTTTTGGTGTATGGAGGAAATCCAGACTTAGAGTTCAAAGTGACCGGATACTGAGATGCTGGATTTCAAACTGATAAAGATGACACGAAGTCTCAATCAGGATTCGTCTTCATTCTAAACGGAGGAGCTGTGGACTGGAAAAGCAAGAAGCAAACCACAGTTGCCATGTCTGCAACAGAGTCTGAGTACATTGCCGCCTCAGAAGCCGCAATGGAAGCAATCTGGATAAGGAAGTTCATTAGTGGGCTTGACGTGATCCCCTCAAATGAATTACCCACTGATTTGTACTGTGATAATACCGATGCATTAATCATTGCCAACGAACCCGGAGTTCAGAATGGTGCCAGACATTATGCTAGACGATATCACTATGTTCGTGAGCGGATCGAACTAGGGGAGATCAATTTACTCAAAGTTCACACAGACTTTAACTTAGCTGATCCTTTCACAAAAGCTTTGTCTAGGCCAAAGCTTGAAAGGCATGCCGAGGGCATAGGACTTAAATTAGCTAGTTATTTCATGTAAATCTGTTGTTTCAGTATTTGGATAAGGGATGTTGAACAATTTATATTTTCTATAATGAAATAAAGTACTTGATATATTTGATTTCATTCAATATTAAATTGTGTCATATATTTGCATGTTTAATCCTTGAATATTTTATTTAATATTTTTATATATTATTAAATATTCTAAATTGTCCATTGTTGATTGATTATATGAGAATATAATTAAACGAAGACAAATGTGAGTGATTGGTTATATTCTTGGAATATGTAATGGATGGTTCCCACCAAACTCACATGATATCCATAGCGGATGCATATCGGACTACCCCACTAACGAATTATCACTTTATGGATCGTCGTCATTAAGTAAAATTCGTAAATGGTTACTTTTATTGATCCTTTGACTTGAGATACAAGTAGGTCAGCATGTATGAATCGCACTTAATAGATGTAGTTCTAACTCACCTGAATAAGGGGGTACATAAAGGGCTATTTTCAGAAAGCGTCGCGAAGTATGATGACTGACGCGTGTAGTCAATATAGAATTTGTTCCTTCAATTTAAAATTGAAGCATGATACCGTTTGGCGCCCTCATTAGGACTAATTAAAGATGTTTGCATGGCCATGCCCAAATAAATCCAGATGGTTCTCGATTATATTTGGTAATCATTAATTAGTTATAGAATGAGAAACATAATCGTTAAATTATGAAATGACCTCGATCCATATTCATATTTAACAAAGGTATCTGAACAAAGGGATAATAAATGACTTAACCATTTAAAACTATACTTAAATGTTTTCGGGAGCATTGGCGTGTTGCTAGACGCTAACCAATGTTTTCATTTGTTACGAGCTCAAGTGGGAGCTGTTAGAATATGATCACGTAAAATGAGCGTATGTCCGAAAAGTATTTAAGCCTACGGGGTCACCTCAACGTGAATGTAACTATAATTAATTAATATATTAAATGTAATTTATTAATTAATTTGATCACGAAAAATTAACAGTCGTCTGTTAAATGTTAATAGTTAACGGTATTTAACCGACGGACTTAACGGAGAAGATAATTGTGATTGGATGGAAAATTAAGAAACCCTCTAGAAGCTTCCTAGAGGGGGACGGCCAAACCTTAGGGGTTTTTAGAAAACCCTAAACTTGTTTTTCAAGTTAAACTTTGGCTATAAATACAAACCATTTTCTTAAGTTTTTCACACACACAATTATTAAGGTTTTCTAAAACCCTAATATTCTCTCCTCCTCCCTCTTTCTTGGCTTCGGCCGATCCTCACAATACAAAGGGTTTCGGGTTTTGTTTGGTTCGTGTGAAAGGGTATTAACAAAGGGTTGTTTGTTCGTGATCAAGTACTAGCATACGTACGTTTCAACATTGTGTGTGCAATCGTAGAGAGGTTATTTTAAACCTTGTTCTTGTTTTAATCTCTCCAATATAAGGTACATATTCTATACTTTGGTTAATTAATTAAACTGCATAGATCTTGTCTTCCGTTGCGTGCTTTGTGATTTGATTTGATAATAGTTATATAATCCAACAGTAGTAACCATTTATATGAAGTGAATTTGTGTTCTAGTTGTTAAAGCTCTAGTTTTCTACTCTTCTAGACTTCTAGTTAGCAAAATCTACTTATTTTTAAGCGGAATATTATTCAAACACAACATTAGCAAAGAGCTAGGAATGACCTAGGACAATACAAATGACGAAACAGAACATATTAGGAAATTTTATGCCCGCTACACCAACTATCCAAGCATACTTTAACTTATTGTCTCTATTTAATAATATTGCATCAAGTAGTTGTATTTTTATCATAAATTCAGGGAAAGAGCTTTTGATATGGAAGATGCAACTTTTTGTATATATGTTAAGTGCAACTTTTTAGATGATTTATATAGGATTTTCCTTTTTTTTTAACGGCAAATTTGGACGCAGCGGCATGCTTCTTCGTATACCTAGTTTCAATTCCTCGTAAACCTATTATAGAAAAACCCATGTCTCTATTCCTGAGAGCTTTACTCATACCATGATTTTAACCCAAGATCTCTCAATTTCAGGTTTCACCATACATCAATAATCCATCTATTCCATTTAACTTTTAAAACTTTTATCTTTATAGTCGTTATATGATGTATAGAAAACACTTAACTTCACTATGTATTTGAGTGTTTTTCAAATCGTAAGAAACAACCGATGAGCAAAGTCACTTTTGAATAAAAAAATAATCATAATCTTTATCTTTACTCCCTTATAAAACAAATATTTCTTTTTATTATAAGTAATATTCTACCTTTGAATTACCAAAATTGCTCTTGACTTTTTATGTTTTACCCTTAATGAATTATAATTTACACTCTAAACCTTTATTTTAATAATTAACACTTTAAGCCCTTATAATCTAAAAGTTTCCACTATCACAATTATATCAACCTACACCACTTAAGACCACCACCACCACTACCACCAATAGTACCATCACCTACACCACTAGACCGCCTTCACATTGTGCGGATACCGTGCTCGTAAAAGCTTCCAAAAATTCTGCTTTAGAATAATAATGAAAATCATACGGTTTGTTTTGGAATGGGTTGGAAAATCTTCAAATTGTCACATGGATTGAATTAAAAGTAATCACATGTAAACATGTGAACCAAAAATAAAAAGTTGCATGTCAAACTAAAACTAACTAGCTAATTTATCAATTAATTATGCAACCTTCATCACAATGATATTGTATATTAACCATATCTATCTACTTTTCCTTAATGATATATAACAAAATGAAAAATATTTAAAGAAAGCCTTCAATAATGCAAATCCAACCCCAACTTTATCTTTTTGGTGAACACAAAAGTGCCTGCAAAATACAAATAATTCATATATCATATAATGCAAAGCTATTCCTTCCTATAACTTAAAAACGTTACAAATTAAATGAATTTTGACTCCCTCCGATCCGATCCATCCCAATATAAGTGAAATATATATAACTTTTGAAAGGTATACATTAAAAAACAAATGATTAATCATACGTGAATTAATTATCAGAAAACCTGAATATTTAGTATGATCATACATCGAGACAATATCTATATTTTCTTCTTTGTCGGGCCACAGATTCCAACTTGTGAAGCATCTCATCTGGTGTCAAGATCTTACCGGCCGGTGAGCTAAGAAACACGGTACGTTGGAGAGGTGGAGACCATAGGCCGCTTTGGGAGTAATCGAATCCCAATTCCGATACGTCTGCAAATTTCACAAGAAGCCTTTCGGATACGGCTCTTGGCACTAACTGAACTTTGAAAGCAGAACCTGTTGGGTCAGAATGGATATCAGACATTTTAATGATGGGGAATTAAGGAGACATGATGAATAGATGTGTAGTACAAAGTAAAGGAAATGGGAATAAAGTTTGGAAATTAATGGATGTGAAGAGAGGATAAAGAAAAAATAGATGTGTATGGTTGTATGTAATCATCATCAGGATATATTAGACGTGGGTAGCATGATTGGAAGCTTTTTTTTGCATATAGCGTCTATCGGTCCATTTGGTGCATGTGGTTTCGTGTATGATTTGTCGTTGTAATTAGTTGGTGCATGACAATTTGTTTTGTTTGTACATGCTAAAATATAGTAACTTTTTATTTTGTGCAAATACTTTCTTATGAGATGGTTTCACAAGTAATACATTTGGTAAATGGGGAGTGATACTATTACAACATAAATTAATTATTTATAAACAAATGAACAAATTTTATTATACAGTGTACAATTATATAATGCATGTATTGTTGTAGATGGTTGATACTGTTACAACATAAATTAATTATTTATAAATAAATGAACAAATTTTATTATATAGTGTACAACTATATAATGCATGTATTGTTGTAGATGGTTAATTGTTGTTGTACCAACAGATATCATTCCCCTTAGTAAATGGCATGTTGTAGATGGATTGCCGGTTAAAACAATTGGGTCTCAGCTTTTACCCTGCTTGGGCCGACCCACGTGAATGATTTCTTTCACTAGCCCACGGCCTAATTAAGGCATTGCTAGCATTTCTATTTTTTCTAACATAGATAGAAACGTTTTTTTAACGTAGGGTTTTTTTAACTATATGAATTGAAACATCTTTACATTTTTTTAAGTCACCTACATGTAATTGGAATCAACGTAGGGTTTGTTTTTTTTTACGGCCAAACTAAACATGAAACCCTTCGATATGATACCCATGTATAACAACTACTAAAGTTAGATATATATATATATATATATATCTCATTTTATGAGGTGAAATAAATTGCTAAAACCATTGAGTTATAAATGGAAATATTTTGATGTACATTATGTGATGATTAAGTAATGGTTTAGAATGATTTAAGCTTCAAAACCCAACTGTCCTAACCATATTTCGTGTGTATAAATAGCCCTACCTAAACTGAAGAACATCTTTTTATTCTTGAAAACCAAAGACCCTTAATTAAACCCCATTTTGAAGTCTGTTTTCGATTAATTGAATGTGAAAATATTTTTGTCTTTGCCTCCTGTGGTTGATTTCATCATCAATCACATGCAGTGTGGTTGATAAACAATATTTTCATATTAATCAACTCGATCGAAGGAGGTTAATAGAGATCCAAATATATATATTTATTAATTTCTAGAAAGAAATTCAAACATGGGGAAGGGTCATCATGATATTGAAGCTCCAAAGCATTACCCATCACAAATGGAAGATCCCCAGCTCCGTTGGGGGTTCATTCGTAAAGTCTACTCAATCGTGACGTTACAATTGTTTTTAACGGTTATCATATCCAGTATAATAGTTTTAACCCCACGACTTAACCAGTTTTTCCGCACTCAAACTGGTTTGATTGTGTACCTCATCATTTTCATCTTTACGTTGATAAGTATGTCGATCTTCCTAGCCTTAATTATATTCATCTACTATATATTATTTACGAGCCTTACTAGCTTTGACTGACTCTAACGTTTCTCTTCTTTTGATGGCACTTTTGAAGTTATGCTTGTAATGAGCTACTTTATGAATCGGCATCCTGTAAACATCATCTTATTGGGCGTGTTTACTGCCGGATTTTCTATGATGGTGGGAGTTTCTTGTGTCTTCTCCAAGGGTAATGATGAAATAGTTTGATTGATCTTCAATTATAAGTAGCATATTCTACAAGTACTCATAAACTTTGATTGATTTCTTAAATTTTTGGCAGGAGATATCATAGTTGAGGCCGGTCTTCTGACCACGATATTAGTGGCCAGCCTCACCATCTTTACTTTCTGGGCAGCTAAAAAAGGATATGATTTCGGATTCCTTTGGCCATTTTTGTTTGTCACACTCATTTTGGTTATACTTTTCAGCATTATTCAGGTATTATTTCTAACTTACTAATTACTCAGCTCCTATAGATCGGTTAGTTGTACCTAAATTAATTAAATTTATTCATTCCCAATCATTCATGATTCAAAACAGATGGTACTTAAAAAAAATCTAATAATCGGTACGTTGTTGTTGATATTGTTGCTTCCAACAGATTTTCTTCCCAATGGGTAGCTTGGTGAGAATGATAATCTCATTTCTGGTGGCACTTCTGTACTGTGGCTTCATCATATACGATACAGATAACTTGATAAAACGTTGCAGCTACGACGAATATATCATGGCCGCAACCATGCTATACGTAGACATGATACAATTGTTTTTGTCAATTCTTCAAATTTTGGGATTCATTGACAGTTAGAAAGAGGCTGCGGGTTCTGAACCTCAGACGATCGATGCTTTATCTGAACATATATATAACTAAACTATATATGTTAATCCGTTTGTGTCAAAAAAGGATTCAGGAGTTGAAAGAATATACTTATATATATTAATATATACATGTAATACAGTTTCACATATGTTTCATATCTACTGACTACTTGTGGTGGAATTTGTATGTATACAATATTGAACTCCATAGGGGATCATTGATCCGATTCAAAAATTTTACTTTCCATAATCGATAAGTTACTGTTATTATGTTAAATTTCATAGGTAATTAAGGTTTAGCATGAATACTTTACCACTTGTAACATTTTAATTATTAATCAACTACTCGTATTAAAGTTTCGGAATTTATATTAAGCCTTTTGGTAAATTAATACGTACTCCTATATATGTATATATATTTGTTTAATTATATATGGGAAAGGGAATATGAGACTGTTATGCATCTAAGTTGAGTGAAAAACCCCTCACATCTTATTTTTTAAACCATAAAAAACATGGGTTCAAACATTTATTTAAAATATTAAAAAATTAGTGTGTAAGGTGTTTTTTTTTACCTAAATTGGATGCATAACAACCCCATACTCACTTTTTCCTATTATATATATGTACGCACGTTTTTTACTTTGATGTGGGTAATAACATTAAACTAAACTAGTTCATAACAAATTCCTAGCAGCCTTAAGTATAATATTCCAAAAATAATACTCCGTAATTAAATATTGTATAAGTTATTTTAATTAAGGACCATAATCATGTACGAGTAATCTAGCTATTAAAAAAAAACTGTATGTTTTATCACCAATCATGTGTGGTAACAAAATAGTATAAATAATTTTGTTGATCTATCTTCATCTTTAAATAAAGTAGCATGGCCAAAGAACTCTTAATTATAAGTACCCTCACTTCAAGACAACTTCTCTCCAATAGAATGCATGTTTCCCTCGATTTCCATTTTTTTATTTATTTCTCATGACACTGAAATCTTGGAATATCTAAAACTATGATAAAATAAATAAAAAGAAAGAGATTATAAAATTTGGAACGTTTTAAAATTGGCTTGTTTTGGTATCTTTAGCCGCAATGTACGCAAATCTTGGAGTTTTACAAGTGCCTCCTGCCCATAGTAAAGACAAATTTGGTTAGGTGACCAATTTTTTTTTTTTTTTTTTTTATCTTTGATTAATTACTTTTGAATTATTGCATAATGATGATTGATCACCCCCGTGGTGCCACACCATGAAGCCAAGTTCCGGTGTTGTTCCTCCACCCTTTCTATCCCTCTTCTCCTGAACACCGTGGTGCATTCAGGTAGCTCCCCTAGATCAGCAAAAAAAGACTCTTCGTCTTCTCTAATCGAAAAAATCATTGCCATGTCATCACTATCTTCGACCATGTCTCTAGACATCAAGGGACTTTCGAGCATGGTCGTTGATGATGTAGAGTCCAAGTCTGAAAACCAACCGTATTGGTCCGTTGATGTTGAAAATGGCCCACATGTTCCCACCTCGAGACTTGTGAATCTCGATTCAGGTTCAGGTTCAGGTTCTGGTTCTGGCTTAGAAGAATTATTAGTTTGGCTAGAGATAACTACTGGCGCCTCTTCTTGATCGTCATCTTCTTCTGCTTCTTCTTCAAAATGATCGTCGTCATTTGAATTTGCGGCCTCAGTGGTAGTATTGGAGGTAGTTTGTGGGGAGGATGGCGCGTTGTGGTGATGGTGATTTCTTGAAGCCGGCCAAGAGTGGTTGTGCTCACACGAATAAGTCACCATCACCATTGTAGGGTCCGTCCGGCTTCTTTCTACTTGTTTTCTTGCTGGACATCCTTTGGAACTACTACATCTATAATACCCCCTGCCAAATGAAATCAAATAATTGAGCTTAGTTTATTACGGAGTAATTATTGACCATTTCTTATTTCAACTAATTGAAAAAATTTCCATTTCCAATACATAATACAAAAATGATGTAATGTAAACTTTAGTAAAAACTACTCGTATATATTAGCATTATTAATTAATAATACGAAAAAGATAATGTATTAAAACAAAAACATGTTTATCGATGTGAGCTTATAACAAAGAAAAGGTACAAAGTACACTATAATTATATATCCAAATAACACTGAATTAAGAGGGGAAAAAAATAAATATATGTTTTCACTAAAAAAAACTCATTTTGCATATATTTGAGTAATTCAATTACGCGCTGGTCAAAAATGTAACATATATACAATGATCTATCTTAATTTTATATATGTTTAGTAAAAATACTGCAAAAATTAGAAATTGAAAATTATCAATCTGATCATCATACTTTGCAGATAAAACATATTTTAATTAATTACCATTTAAAAATACCACAAAAATAAACATTTTCATGTTTAAGATGATAAACGTTAAACATGGATGCATATTACTTTACTAGCAATAATATAGTTGTTTTCGATAATCATATATCATATCAATCGAGAAATCATCATAGTTTAAATAAAAAAAAGAATTTTGATTATCTGGCCGGCTAGCTAGGTAGACCACAACAGGAAAAAGAAAATGGGGGAATTTTAATTATAAGATGATAGAACTTAGAATTCATGGCCCAATATCAAAACGTTAATTAAAAAATTCACATCTTTTTATAAAGATATAAGAATAATTAAAAGACTAAACTTTACTGCAAAGTTTTTAATTTAAAAAAATATTATGAATATGAAACTCGATCATGTATTGTTGAATGTGTTCACCAACCCAATAAATCGGATCATGGTTTCAGTAGCTAGCAAATATATATATATATATACACGAGTAGGTAGGTAGGTACCGAGGGTAAGGAGATCCTTTGATGGGTTTCTGGCCATACTTCCTCCAAGCCCAAGAATCAGCCGGCGGAGCATTTTTCTCACCCTTTAGCCGCGATCCCTCAACTTCTTTGATCGGCACGTACACCACCCTTTTTTGCGTCCCTCTTCTACTACTGTACGTACGTAAATTAATATCAATATATTGTTTTTTGATCCAACATAAATTAATCTAATTAATTACATTAATACTAACCTTCTTCTAGGGGAAGAGGTAGACGTTGCTTTGGTTTCGTAGCGCCGAGGTGAAAGGGGAGAATCATCGCTGTTTTCCGACGAGTTTTGGTTGTCTTCTTGATGAACCGTGAACAACGGAGGATGATATCCAATTTCCATGATACAGATATATATGATGATAAGTACTTCGTACTACTTCAATTAATTAGCTAGCTAGTGTTAATTTCTATACAGATGGATCTTCGGACACTTAATTTCTTTGAAGAATGCTTTGGATATGATGTATTTGTATATACTTGTGTGTGTATGTATATAAAATAAAAGAAGATATATACTAAATAACAACAACTTGTGTATTTGAGAGAGAAAGATGGAGGAAGGTGGTGAAAGAATGGGGATGATCCAAATGACATATATGGGGTCCGAAATGTTGACAGGTGAGCAATTGGTTCTATTAAGTATTAGTCTATATATAAATTAAATTAATTCATTAATAAAAGGGACGTGCAGGCAAATGTGAAAGTAAAGCCAAATATATATATGAAACAAAAAAGATCGATGGCTATAAGTATTATTTAGTTATTAGTTTATTGTCATTTCTTACAATAATACATGCTTGAACCTCACCTAATAAAAGTAGTATGCACTTTGTATGCACAGTAGATGTCAATTATTTAGTTTTTTTTTTTATTGTTATATATATATATATATATATATATCCTTAATCAAAGTGAACTAAAGTTAAATATCTTGTCTATCCACATTGATACTATCAATTTAGTGGACATTATAGCTCTCATATTTCCTGGTAGGAGAAAAGTGTAGTGACTTACATATGGGAAAATTGTAAATATTGTTTGATTGCGAAATGAATCTCCCATTGGTGGATTTTAACTTCACATATATCAGAGAAACATCCTAGTCTATATCCGAAATATAGAAATACGGTTTTTTAACAAAATAAAAAATTAATACTAAAGACAGCTAGCTAGCAACACTCTCTAATATAATTAGTCATCAACTCATCATCTTGTTATCAAGCTAGGTATTACAATTATTTATTTAATAAAAACCGTTATTAATGTGCATGAAATATTTATATCTCTCTTATCAAAAGTTTATCTTTTCTATATTAAATACATAACATACTTTATACTAGATTTTAGGCATGTGTCAAATACACGGGTTCTACAATATTATCAATATAAGAATTATTATATGGAACAGAAAAAAGACTTATACGTTAAATGTAAAAATATATCCAAAAAAGAATTGACATATTCAAATGTTAATACTGAATGTTAAATCATATCAAGGCTGGATGGTGTAGCAAAATTTTTTTTATAAAAACTCTCTTAATTAATCAATATCATAACTTTTATTACACAATTGACCAACTTTTTCATTGATGTCTTGCAAAAAAAAATTTTATTTTCGTTGGTCATGGTAGTTAAGAACAAAAAAGTAACAACTGGTTCGTGGAGTTTTCAATGATTTTGTGTGTTGTGATTTTATTTTTAGGATTCTGTTTATAAAAAAATAATTTAATTGGTATCCTAAATATAGTTTAATTCAATTACCAAAAAAACAATGATTAATCTAATTATAGTCTGATTATAATTACTAAATAACAACAATATTACAATTATTTTTATTACAATTACTAATTGTAATCAAATTTGGTTACAAATATTTTTTATTAAATTAAATAGTTGGATATTTGGGATAAAGATAAGTTTTATATTTTATCTATTTTATTTTAATAAAAATATTATTTTAAGGAAAAGGTTTAAAAGTGTAAATTGGTGATGGAAAATCAAAAAGTGTAAATTAATTTAGACATGTGCCGATTTAATTAATTTTGAGAAATTGAGAGATGTGATTGGTCGATTGAGTTTTGGTCAGTTGTCTTTTAGTATATATAAGGATAAGGATAAGGATATCTTAACTTCAATCCCAAGGTTATATTTAACAAAAATAATTTATATCAATGTTTTAGTTAAAAAAAATTAGCTATCAGTTATATTAAATGGTGGAATTGTATTTCAGCATTGTTGCGACGTATATACCGTTAGAGAAAAGATTGTGAAAATTATAACCGGAGGTTTATTTCCTAATATAAACATTTATGGATAGAGGATTCTAAAGTTAAAAACAACTTTACCAGTAAAGCTAAAACGATTTTAACCTTTGGATTAAAATCAAGGGTCATAATTTTAATAAAACATTTTGATTTTGACTATTTACTTTAATCCCATGGTCAAAAATCTCACCTTTATTAGGAAATTAGTTGTCACGAAAACTGTAAATTACTCAAAGAAAAGATATTGTTAATTTCGTAAAAATTGACACGTCAACAGATTACCTGATCAGATTTTATATTTTTTGCTAATACATAAAAAGTGCTTTCTGAGAAGTAAAATTTTTGAATGATACTTTTAATTTCGTGAAATTGAGTAAAGTTTATTTATATTTTCTGTAACTATCCTTATAAAGAAAGTAAATATAATAATGATAAACTAGATTTACTAGCAGTTGAAAAAATCAACATAAATAAACTTATAAAACTAATTTAGATTTACGATAAATCTATTATTTAAGCTCAATGTGAATGGGTTTACATCTATCTCCAAAGGTGAAAGATACCTCTATGATAATGATTTTGATTGATATAAAAAATAATCCTGCGACTTTTTGGCAGTTCCCTTATCCTTACTTCCCTCGTGGGATTAATCTTTAATTTAAAATTGAATTTCACAAACATATTTGTTTTCATATGGCATGACTTTATTTGGTAAGAAAATGACAAATCTTTATAATATAAGGACAAAGCGGAAACATTTGACAACCGTTAGAGTGAATTACTGAAATAGTCCCTGATTGTTAACCAACCTTCAGTTTTTACCTTTTTGAATTTATAATCACAGTTTCTAAGTTCTAATCTAACCGAATCGTTTATAGCATATAGCGGATAGTGCATGTCTTCGTCAGAAGTAGTCACACATGATGATTGATGTGGACGTTACTTACAGTGATGTAAAAGTATATATATATAGTAGTATTAATTTATGGCATATTGTCCTATCTAAGATCCATGCCACTAAAGACCAATATCTATACATTTTAGAAAATGTTATTGCAAGCCCAAATTTGGTGGATATGTACAGGGGGGCCGGGAAAGGTAGAAAAATGTAATTGTATCAAAGAGCCTCTATTAATTTGTTTATCGCTGTTCACAATGCTACATAAAAATCGAAATGGCTGTAGCATTCTATAAGCAAAACTTATACAAGCTAGCTAGAATTAGATATTTCGATGCATATGGTATATATGTTTTCGCTTAAAATGGCGGCTTCGTAGTGTATCAGTGTATGTCTCATTGTGACAATTTTATGACATCTATCAATTTACTAACTTTTGATTTTTTTTAAAATTTTTTTTGGCCCTAACAAAGCATACATTTAAATGACCTCTTTTTCTCTATTGTACTTTATCCTCTTCACTAAAAAATCAACGAGTCACAATAATCAAAGTACAATGTATATTATAAAATATATGAACGCTTTTCATGTATTGTCCAAACACTTTACTATTGATTAGTTAATTTAGATATGTGATTCATTAAATAAATTTTTTTATTGAATTATCAAGTTCACATAATCTTTTACATAAAAGATCATTGGTTTTTGAAAAGTAATAATACAATGATCCAAAATGAAATTATTCAAGTGCATAATGAATATTGAAATGAAAGGAATTGAAAATATATAAAAAGTACTCTTTATATATAAATTAACAACTTTAACATTTGAGTTAATGATTTGACCACCACAATTAATAATTTTCATTGGCCTTGCACAAATATCTTGAGTTTTTAAACGATAATAACACATCAGGTATGAATTTAGTGGAGTTATATCCAATAATTCAATTCCATCATATATATACTAACCATTTTATATTTTTTCATTTTTGCAAGGCTGTAAACATAAAAACACTATTATGTTGAGTATATACCCAGGCTGCGGTATTAAGCAATGACTTCATGTGATGAGAAAGGCAATGGCAATGGCAATGGCAATTAGGATTAAATTAATTAAGACCAACAATCATCGTGGAAAAATATTATCTTATCGGTGTCATTAAAAATGTTTGGTACATTAATAATTGTTTATATCTGTTAAAGAATCTCAGAACAATAAATGTAAGATTTCACTCCAGTTAAATTAATAATAATCACTTGATTGATTCAACTCACATGGCTTATCGCGACTATGAAGGAGAAGTATGATGTCGATATTAACAATTTTCAAGTTTACAGAACTTTCGTTCTATTTAGATCAGATGTCATTAGTTTCTTCCATCAACTTGTCTTACTTTATTTTATTCCATCCTTTTATCAGTGTAGAAGTCAATAACTAGCAACCATCATATCTTTTGATGCGAGACACAAAAATTTCAACTATAAACGTACATGTATATATCTATATTTACCAATAAACTAAAACAAGATTGACATATTCTTGGAACGACACGTGGCGTAATCCTTGATCTTGATCTACACATGTCCTTTTAATTAATTTATTTTGTTAAATTATTTTTTTAGTTGTATATAAATTCAAATTACCTTTTTTAGTTGTATATAAATTCAATTTTCTTATTAGATTTAAAATTATACTCTAACTCTTGGTTTTATTAATACAAAAGACAATATAACCTTATTTGATTGATCGTTTTCTCATTAATATATTATCTCTTTTTATTTCTCAATTCTTCAACTCCTATTACTTATATTAATAATAATAATAAGTTATTAACATGAAGACTTCAAAAATCAAGTTTACGATCCGAAAATCATAAGACTATTTGTCATCATCCACTATGCTTACAAGTTCTGATTTTGATGTGCTTCTAAAAATTTAAGGTTAATTCAAAATTCTAACTAACCATATATTATATATATCATTACTGTATATTATAATTTAGCTTTGATTATCAATTACCTTAACCACAATTTATTTCAAACTTACGAATCATGTAAGAGACATATTCTAATTTCTTTATAATACAATCTTTATAGCTACCGTACATCATATGGGTATTAGAACTAGTTACTTTATAAAATAAACTATCCTTTAAAACTTTAAGCACAACTTTTTTTTAGCCTTAAATACCTCTTTATGTTTAGTTTTAATTTTTCATCCATTTTTTTTCTACTAAAACTATCCCTAAAAATATTTGTGAACTTGTGACAACTATTCCTATATTGTGCACCAATTTGTTGAAACCGTCAATCGCTGCTGGCCGCCACCGCCGCCACTACCACCACAACCACCACCACCAATCACCATCGCCTTCTCCCCCACCACTGTTATTACCGACACCACCGTCATTACATCGCCACACCGCTACCACTGTTGTTACTGTTACACGCCATCACCATTTATAATTGAAACCACCGCCACATCGCATGAGTATCATTTTAGTAGTGTCTAACTAAAATAGGTAAAATCTAATTAAGCTAAACCCTGTCATGTGGTTTCAATGGTCACCAGCATTTCCAGGTAGTATATGAAAGCTAGGTTGTGATGGCCCTTATTGAATACTACTCATAAGTGATAAGTCATAATTATTAATTTGTTAAAAAATGATTCCCCCGAATTAGTTCTCTAAGCTACACCCTTAATTATTGATTGATCCGTTGCCAAAGGGGAATCATATAGATTTTCAAATCATTGTTGGTTAAAAATTAGTATATATATTATATATAATCTTAAAATATACTAAAAGGCAACTGACCCAACCTCAATTAACCAATTACAATCCTTTAATTTTTTAAAATTAATTAAATTAATACATGTCTAAATTAATTTACACTTTTTGGTTTTACATCACCAATTTACATTTTAACCCAATATAAAAATAATTGATTTACACTTTTTGGTTTTTCATCACCAATTTACACTTTAACTCCGTTTAAAATTACTTAATTTACACTTTTTGGTTTTCCTTCACCAATTTACACTTTAACCCCGTTTATTATTAACTGATTTACCCTTTTTGATTTTTATCACCAATGTACACGTTAACACTATATTGCATAATGTATATTTACTAACAAAATATAGCTAAAAACTAGAGATGTTACAATATTTAGATTAATACGAATTAATAAACTATTTACGTCAATATTTATTTTATATCATTTTATTATAAGACTTATCGACAATATCTTATTAAAAATATAAATAATATATATATATATATATATATAACACAAAACTAACAACATTAACATTTAAATATATTCAATGTATGTACTATCATTATAATCATATATACCATTTTATAGTGTAATGTATATTCATGTATATTTCTATAAAGAAAATTTTTCATTATGTGATTAAGAACTATAAGTCCACCATAGATATTAATTTGGTCTATAATATTTACATATATACTCAAAATTGGTATTGGTATATGAAGAGATAAAAGAGATCATATTTTACTTCATCATATCTATTAATTTACTATATAATTAATATTAATATATTGAATATTGGTAATATAGAAATAAAATAAAATTGTCGACCAAGATATATGCAAAAACACACAAACACTAAAAACAAAATCCTACACAAACCCTCCAACCAAATAATCATTAAAACTAATCTCCTTTCGTATATGCAGTAATGATTGTCTACGTAAACACAAAAATGTACAAAACTCTCAATATCTTATCTAATTGTATTCAAACTAATTAGAATATTGTTGTTATTAGTAATTATAATCTGACTATAACTAGGATAATCATTGTTGTTATTAGTAATTGGAATTCAACTATATTTACGATACAAATTTTTCTTATATAAACTTTACAAATAAAATCACAACACACGAAATTATTAAAAACCACTAACCAATTGCTACTTTTATTGTTCTTAAGAATCATAGCTAAAGAAAACAAATTTATTTTTTGTAAGACATCAATGAGAACTCAGTCAATTGTGTAATCCAGGTTAATATATTGCTTCTCTGGAAGACTTTGTGTAAAAGAAACTCCATCCAGCCTTGATATGATTTAGCATTCGATATTTACATTTGAATGTCTCATTTTTTTTTAAGAATTTTTATATTTTAAAGTATAAGTATTTTTTGTTCCGTATACTATTTCTTATATTGATAATGTTGTAAAACTTATGTATTTGACACAGGTCTAAAATATAGTATTATATTATATACATCATCTGATTTTTTCGGTTGAATGTTATAAACCTAAATCTTTCTTGTTTTTAACTTTTTATTACTAGCATGATTAGCAATGTACCGAGATGATGAATATCCATATATATTTTTTTATGTTGACCAAAAGAACGTATCAATCTGTTATATTTATATATATGTGTACGTATGGGGTAAGGTTAACGTGAGAACAATTAGTATGGAGAGAATTGTAAAAACCACTAGTTTCTCTTTCTCTTTTTCCTTTTTGGTGTGATTTTTAATTTTTATTTTTAATTTTTTTGGTTTTTAATTTTCTTTTAACAAAAACCCCATTCCAAATATTTTATAAATAAACATATGGATTACGTGTTGAAAACGTATGGATACGGTACGGGCGTTGCTCTCGTCCGTTCTAAAGGGGTTGTCGATCACCGGACGCATATGAGAATTGTATGGATTTAATAGGCGGCGATCCAAGAGATAGTAGCGGTTTGATACGGTACGGTGTACGAGCGTAGCCCTCAACTCTAAGGGCAAAACCCTTAGAAATGGATTTTAGTTATTCTCACGATTCTCACCATATATGTGATTCTCACTTGATCCCTTCACTATGTGTATATATGTAAATAGTACGTGATTTGTTCATTTAAATGCGTAAAATAATTCTCTATAAAGTTATATAGTACAACACAACTTTGGAAAATGCTAAATGCAGCCCTAAGGGCTGCATTTAACGTGCATAAAAAAAATACATTTCTATATCAAAAGCCCACCCCTGAATTTTATGATAAGTATACAACTATATAATGCACTTTAACTACAACCCTAAAGGTTGCATTTAGCAAAATCCTATAAATTTTAGTACCATCATTTTGTTAAAATAGACCTATCAACAAATTAAAATATGTCAAATCTATCATGACACACTTAATTGCATTTCAGTAATCATCAAAACTTGTGATTGTTAGACAAAATTACTCTATATGTTCCAGACATAAACACAAATGTTAACATGGACTTAATCACATCTAACACATGATATAAGTCGATTATTTATTTATAAAAGTTAGGTATTGTAAAATAAGTATTAAGGTAAAACAAATAAGAGAAGATCTTGACCCTTAGATCATGGTTAAATTGATGCACGGAGATTCACGAAACAATTGATGTACAATGATTTTTATGATGCACAGTGATTATTACTGAAGATAAATCTATTGTTTTATTTGTTTACTTTAATAGTTGTTTTATTTTGCCTAAAATCTTTATATATATTGGGTACGTACTACAAACCGAGCCTACACGAGTACATACACGTTTAATCCCAACATTTATAAAGTTTGATTTTTTAAAAGTCAAAGGTGGTAGATAGGGAAGGTGTAATGTTATTTTAATTTATCTTTAACAAAACATATTTATATATTAAACGTACCGGTCAAACTTAATTACACTTAATCATAAATATATTGCACTAATAATATATTAATAGGGAAATTAAAGGTGAATCACGACGGATGGTGGATGTATATTGATATAAAATTCGTAACAATATGAAAATTGTAACTTGATGAATAATAATATTGATAAACGTTGCCATCAATGAGGTAATATGAGTTGGCTTTGAATCTTTGATTATATAATATGCGAACAAATAAACGTCACGATGCCGGCCAATAGTTTGTTTTCAACTCGCTATTCTACCCCCTCTTTGGTTTTAAAATTTGCTATTGAAATAAAATAAAGAACTTTGTAAAGAGAAAGGGGATTTAAGGTATCCCAACCACAACACATTATGCAATTACCAGTAAATCTACAAAAGATAAATTTTAATTTATAACACATGACATTCTTTACTTTGACAAATCTTGATTACATTAAGTTTAACAAGTGATGAAAAATAATACATATATAACTAAAATTCTTAAATTTAAACATACTTAGGAAAGAGATTAAATACATTATACATGATAAGACTGAACGTATAAGGAAGGGGAAGTGATCTGTACACCATCACAGTTTGATCGTACACCACCAAACATGCTATATAATATTGTACAGTACAATACTTTAAAGCACATTTGATCGTGTACGGTCAAAAACAGATGGTGTACAGATCATCTCCTATAACGATATAGTAGTAACTAGTAAGAGTGCAATACGTACGTACTGCAATATATGTGTCAAATTAATGGTCAAGTTTTGGTTATTCACGTGTACGTAGGCTTATAAATTTAAGGAAAATGCTAAATAAAGTCCTTAAGGCTTCATTTAACGTACATAAAAAGGTTGTACATTTTCATATTAAACGTCCGCCTCAGAATTTTATGGTAGATATACAACTAATTAATGCATGTTAACGAAAGCTTTTAAGGCATTTGTTTAGCAAAACCCTAAATTTAAACATATGGATTATTACTCTTAATTAACACGCAGCCATATATGCAATCTCAATAGTTCGAAAGAATGATTTGTAGTAAGTTTTAACGAAAATTTAGGTATCTAATTAAAGAAACAGAATAGTTCATGTGATATGATAAACTTCCTAAATACTACCTTATATGGTTGTGATTATATATATTACTCGGGTAAAAGTTATGTAAGATTAGCATGAGTAATTGATCACTTATCGAAAATCAAGTAACAAAAGCTTGCTTAATCATAACACGTTAGATCGATATTATGTTTTGAATCTGGACCATATATATAAATTAAGGAAGTAATTAATTAAGGTAATTAATCTAGCTAATCTGTGATATAAACAGGAGTACCTTTCTTATAAACGACTCAAACTGATCTTCTAACTACTTTTATGTTCAAACTCGATAAAGGTTCAACTTGAATGTGGTGAGGTCTATTTCAAACTCAAATAGTAGTTAGGTAAACGCGAGACTCTTTCACACCACACTGATTAATATACTCGTATATTAAGGCTACTTTAAAAAGTTCTTCATTCACTAGGGTCTGTTTTAAAAAACTATTCTTCTACGTACTAATCTTACTTATTATCCATTTATTACAATTATGAATTAGTGTTTATCAACATGGAAATTGTAAATAATGTGTAGTGATAAACATCACAACCATAAAATAAAAGTATACAATAAGATAATCTATTAAGGAAATTTTAAATTTTTAGTGAAGGGGAAAAGTGTTATGTTTTTGTATACAAATTCTAAACAATAAACATGTTACCCAACATGCGACAAACTCAAGTTGAGCTTTTAAGATACCACATCTGTATCTTTTTATAAAAAAGGGTCTACCAACGGATGAATGACTAACACCCTCACACGGATGTAACTTTTAGCAATGCCTTAAAGGGTTTGCTCTCATGTGTTAGATAGGTATTGTTGGTGTTACCCACCCAGCCTCACTACGGAGCCTACACGCAGCCTCACTATGGAGCCTACGCAGACTACCCTGGGTCCGACTATTATGGAAAGGATATACATTCTCCCAATATGAAGATCTGCACTTATCTCATAAGAAGCTGGATAGCTACGAATCTTCTCAAAAGAAGGAAACAAATCTACTCCAAGGTTCGGTGTACAAACAATTGGCGCCATCCACGGGACGCATCTCACTTGCAACCTATCAACCATCAAAATCACGGAAGTTTTTTTTCCTTTCACAAAAAAACCCTAACCCTAGAACGTGGATAACTCGAATGGAGCACCCGGATTTAACATCTCACAAACCGGTCCTGCCCATACCAATGCAAGCATAGATCTGAACAGAACCGTTGGAGAAACACCTATAACACCTCCATCCGGAACAACAATCATTGCCTCCACTTTAACACCATTGTTCGATGAGGTATATATAGTCCAAAATCATGACAACATCATCAATACCCTACGTCACCTTCATACGATCGGGGTGATAACTGGAAGAACGATCAATTCCAATGTAGCCTTCAATAGCCAGGATCTAAAACCAATACCCTAGAAGCAGAAACCCCGGGATCTCAAACCAATACCCTGGAAGCAGAAACCCCAGGATCTCAAACCAATACCCTGGAAGCAGAAACTCCAGGATCTAAAATCAATACCCTGGAAGAAGAAACCCCAGGATCTCAAACCAATACCCTGGAAGAAGAAACCCCAGGTTCTAAAACCAATACCCTGGAAGCAGAAACCCCGGGATCTCAAATCAATACCCCGGAAGCAAAAACCCCAAGATCTCAACCCAATACCCTGGAAACACAAAACCCAGGATGTACCGCTACCCAGAGTCAACATAAACATTTTCAAAATATGCCAAATCACCAAAACTACTCACAAGGGCAACAAAATACCTACACCCAGGGTCAGCACACCCCAGCCCTTTACCGCAATCAAACCCAGAGCGCCCCACCAAATGGACCCCAAGGTCATTATGTCCCAGTCTCCCAAGCCTGGGGACAAACGCAATACATGTAGAATAACCAGGCAAGTTCAGCGGAATACGTACCAGGGAATTAAAGACATTTCCAGCACCACCCAAGATACCTGACGCAGGGCGTAGAAATAGAACCAAGTACTACGAATTCCAAAAAAATATAGGGCATGATACAAATTCGTGTTACGAATTGAAGAAAGCAATAGATGTAGCGGTAAAGACAAAAAAGCCAGCAAAGATCCATTAATAATACAAACACAAATATTCGATATTTCGGTACGAAGAGTATATATCGATAATGGAAGCGAATGCGACATTATATACGAACACTGTTTCCTGCAATTACCAGAAGCAATACAGGCAAGAATGACAAACCCCACAGGCCCACTAGCAGGATTTGTCGAAAACCGCGTATGGCCCCTGGGGTAACTAGATCTCGATGTTACCCTGGGGAACCCTCCGTTTGCACGAACGAAAACCCTAGATTTCACTGTAGTACGAGCACACTCACCATACAACCTTCTCCTGGGAAGACCAGCTATACAACGAATGGAGATGGTACCTTCAACAGTCCACGCCATGGTACTATTCCAAACGAAATCAGGCGTGGGAATGATAAAATCAAGTTATGATCAATCAACAAGCAAATTGTGAAAGGTATGAAAAAAAGGCTGGGACGTAGCCACGGTGGCTGGGTGGATGAACTACCATTAGTACTGATGTGTGAAAATCTAGTTAAATTAAAATCCTTAAAAATACTCCGAATTGAATACCACACACAATCGGGCAGTGGACCCGTTCGTATGCAATATAGATTAAAGTAAGTAAAGGTTCGTTCCATGGAGACTACAAAGAGCTAGCGAGTTTTAAGTAGTTTAGAAAGAGGTTGGTTTTTAAGACACCACGTCATCTTGGTTTTTATATTAAAAGTTAGTTAATTGAAAGAGTTAGAAATTTCGTAGAATTTATCGAAAAGAAAATTGTTTTAAATCAAATAGAATGAGAAGATCATCCACTTCGACTCCATGATACACATTATTTAGGTTGCATATAATTGAAGAACCAATTCAAATATGTTGATTTTATAACCGAGAACTAAACAAAGACTCACCCCGTACCCGTCAAGTTCGTTACTTTGTTCAATTCCCTTAATTAACTAGTTCCATTACTAAGACCGGTACCCCAAGACGCCTTTCATAACTTTCCTAGCCAACTAATTGTTTTGGTTATTTAGATAACAATTGTGTCTATTGATTGTACCCAACCATTAACCCGTTAACCCTTATTGACTATTAATTACTTTCTACCGTACCCGTCATAGAAACAATTGCTTCTAACCAAGCAATCAAAATAACTTCTACACAACCTAAGTTACCACTGAGATCATGCAAAAACTATCCACAATTAAGAGTTAAATAACAAAGAATTAATAAGCTAAGATTACGACACAACGTTAAATCAAATCAACTTGAATTAAAAAAATTATGCAACCATTATTCAATGTATCACTTCATCTCAGTGGATGACGAATTATTTAGCTACTCATAATCAAAAACAAAGCACAAAGAGTAAAAATATAGAAGAACATATTGTACCAATGTGTAGAAAACAAGTAAACGCTAAGAAAATCGACAACCGAATGCCTTGAAGCTCACAAACAACCCTTAGACCTTGATGGACGAAAAAGCTGCTGAGAATAGCCCCAAAGAACCCTAAAATCGACTAGAGGTGATTGTGTATCGAATAGGAAGTTTATGGTCTTGTATTTATAGAGTTTACAAAAAGTCTTCACAAACCGACCTACAAGTGCGACGCACCAAGCTTCAGGTGCGGCGCACCTGGCCTTGTTTCCAAAAATCATTCCTACCCGATATGCGACGCACCACAGGGTTGGTTGGTGCATCGCACCTCCCTGCTTTTCAACATCTTCCAACTTTCTGATAAGAAAATGCTCCGCACCACTCTACCAGGTGCGACGCACCTACTCTGTTTTCAGCCAAAACTTGTAATTTTCATTCCGTTTTCACTCGTATGCGTTCATGAACCATCCTAATGCATCTTCTAGTCTTCCGAAAGCTGTTTCTAACCATTTCACCTGTTCTAAGCCTACACTACTTAACAATACCATCAAAGCATCGAATATATATGTAAATTGCACATAATTAAGCTTAGAACGACTTGGAAACGATATGGGAATATGCATATAAATGGACATATCAAGTACTCTGGGCACATCGTACAACACCCAAGCAAAGCAATGAGGAAACCCCATTCTCCCTAGCCTTTGGATCAAAAGCAGTCTTACTTGCGGAAATACAAGTCTCCACATGTCGAACGACAAACGTAAATGAAGGAGACAATAATACAGAAATACGTACAAACCTCGACCTTTTGGAGGAAAGAAGGGAAATTGCTTCAATAAGAAAAGTTGCGTATAAACAAAGAATTGAGAAATATTACAACAAAAAAGTTCACCCAGACAGCTTCAAAGTCGGTGATTACATCCTCAGGCTCAACAGCGCAATCCAAGTAGAATACCTGGGGAAAATGGGACCAACATGGGAAGGACCATATAAAGTTGATACAGTTGTCGGAAATGGCGCTTACAAGCTTTCAACAACAGATGGCAACCCTGTTAGCAGGACATGGAACGCAACAAATCTGCGTAAGTTTTATTGTTAAATATATATATATATACAATATATATGTATATGCATAAATAAATATAAAGAGAAAATGAGAGAAGATCTTCAACTCTTACAAGCAAATAAATATTCTATTTCACAAACTTGCGTAAATTCTATTGCTGAAAAAGCAAACCTTATTGAATAAATAAAACATTCACAAAATCGCAAAGATGTGCAAAACGCATGAAGAATGCGAAGCTGCATAACATGCGCTTGCAAAGATGTGCAAAACGCATGAAGAATGCGAAGCTGGATAACATGCAAGATTTTATAAAAAGTGCACTATTTAAAATTACAGGCCTGGAATATTAAAGAATGGTGGGGACGCCTACCGGAATAATACGAGGACGGATTACAAACCCTCCAGTATGCAAAAATAAAAATAAATTATGATTCATGGTGAAGAAGGATCGCAACCTCACACACATAATTTTGAAATGCCAAAAAAGGCAAGTACATTAAAATAGTCATACTCCTATGATTATAGTGAAACACATGCCTAAAAATGCTAAAAAGGCAATGGCATTAAAAAATCATACTCCTATGATTTTATCAAAGCATATGTCTAACTGCTGAAAAAGCAAGTGCATACAACAAAATCCTGAAAAAGATATAAAGACGTATAGCCTGGACAAAAAACTCCAAGAGCTAAAACTACGAAACGGATAACAAAAATCCGATAACTAAATTTAAACCAGATGAAGAATCCGACAACTTTAAACCGGATGAAGAATCCGACGACTTTAAACCGGATGAAGAATCCGACGACTTTAAACCGGATGAAGAATCCGACGACTTTAAACCGGAGGAAGAATCCGAGAATATAACTACGACCTGACCGACGAATCCGGGCATACCTTATAAACATCACCATGGAGCAAGCCTAGGTGACACAAAAGGATTCTAAAACTCTGGCTTTCCACATCCAGCAGCTATCCAAACCTTGTAATGGCTTAACTACAAAGTCTGGGAAAACTTCGGGATAGGCTTAACATACAAGGTTGTTGAGGTGTGGGGGAGCAGGGTTAGGAGTTATATAGACAAGACGATGCTCTGGCGGGCAAGTGTTATAGAAGTTCTTCGAGTTTAATACAACGACTTTCGCAGCTCCTTATATTAAACTGGGGGGCTTGTTGGTGTTACCCACCCAGCCTCACTACGGAGCCTACACGCAGCCTCACTACGGAGCCTACGCAGACTACCCTGGGTCCGACTGTTATGGAAAGGATATACATTCTCCCAATATGAAGATCTGCACTTATCTCATAAGAAGCTGGATAGCTACGAATCTCCTCAAAAGAAGGAAACAAATCTACTCCAATAGGGGAAAACCCTACTTGGAGGACAAGACATTTTCACTCTATAAATAGGGACACAATATACACAAATCAGATCATACTCTACACTTTCAACACACATACTACACATAGTTGGCGTACAAGGGAGAAAAACTCCTACCGAAAGGGAATCGCCAACATACAACCATAAACTCCTCATCCTCCCCGTTCTAGGACCAAGGTTCGGTGTACAAACAGGTATAACATTACTAAATCACCCATCACATTTGTATGTGGCAGGATTCAAACTGAAAACCCCAAAAAGAAACCACATTGTAGAAAACCTCCTGACCACTGGGCTAATACCCCAATGGCCACATCTTTATTGCAGTATGATAAATATTCCAACTGTGATTTTAATTAATCTTCAAACAATTCTTAACCTAAGCCGTTAATTGTTTAATTCCGTCAATTATCTATATATTGACTTTCTGATGATTATTAGTTCGGATAAGTCTATTTTTTATTTTTATGTTTTTGGAAAGGTATTGGTTCGGATAAGTACAAGCCAAAATATCTCTTTTTATTCCCATCTTTCCCCCTTAAATATACCCTTGAATGTACGATAAATAATTCCTAATGTACAACTATATATATAAAAGGGGTTTGCTAAATACAGCCATTAGGGCTGTGTTTAAGGTGCATAAATTGTTTGTACATTTACCATGAAAATCAGGGGGCTGGTTTTTTAATATGGAAGGTACAAGTTTTTTTATGCACGTTAAATACAAGTTTTTTTATGCACGTTAAATACAGCCCTTTTGGCAACTTTCCTGTTTCTAGTAATCATTCATCATTGGACAACACTTAAAGTAGGACTTGAATTTAAGATGAAAATTAATTAAATGGGTTTTGCTAAACAAATTCTTAAGGGTTTTCGTTAAGATGCATTAATTAGTTGTATACTTACCATGAAATTCAAAAATGAACTTTTAATATGAAAATGTACAATCTTTTTATGCACGTTAATTAAGTGAAGCCCTTAGGGCTTTGTTTAACATTTTCCAAATTAAATACTTGAAATCATCCCAAATATGTGAAAATAGATCATTTTGACAATGAAAGCTAGATCAACGGGCTAGAGTCATCCTGATTTTACTTTAGGTCATGAGTTCGACTCTTTAGATCGAGTGACATGACCTATGTTTTTTTCTTCTTGAATCACCTGTAAGGCTTATGGTCTACATCTTATAGTTTAAAATATGTACAGGACTTCATTATTATGTAGTGAGGTATACCTGATGTTACGTACTGACCTACTATTAAAAAAAAGTAAGACCAAATCTGAAAATTTTTAAATGCATATTTTCTTTCCGTTAAATCATTTGTTGGTAAAGATGGGAGATGGCTTAGCTCGATTCCACATTAATCATGGAATAAAGTATCTTATTCTTCAGTGCCTTAAGTATTTGTCTGTGTGTGTATAATAAGACAAAGAACCATGTACATCTCTCGGTGTCGAACGTAAGACAGTTCATCAAGTGTATAAATTAACTAATTCTAGATTTAATAAGCTGAAAATGTCAAAACTTTAACAAACTTGCGAAGCCTTGTATTTTTATTCTTATTTTTCAGTGGCAAAAGTAGACTTCATCTAATTTACTTGGATTAAACGTTCTATATTCATTTTCTTTTTACTTGTTAATAATGCACTTTTCGACAAAAGTTGTTGCTTTCATTAAAGTTTATTAATTATATTATAGTAAGTAATAACTTTAGTCATTTGAGATGTCTTTGTTTATTGCCATCTTTCTTTGACTTGCATTATATCCCATGAATGTTGTCCTACATCTATCTCAAAACTTTAGAGTTCCCTTTCAATCTCATTAATCATGGGACTTCTAATTAAAACATGTCCATTCGCTGAACTTTTGGATGTGCATACATGCCCTGATGCCCACAATCACTAGCAAATAAGTCTGGTTAGCATCGTAAGATTGAGAGGAGTAGCCCATTAAGGGGCATTTCCCTGCCAAAAAATGATTGGGAACGCCCCAGGGAACGCCCCTCATCGGCCCCCGAGGACATTCCAGGGCGTTCCAAATGTAATTTTGCCCCTTGCCCGTTCGTTTTTAGAAGGCTTACCCCTTGTACTATATTTGCAGGCCATGTGGCATTTATTTGTTAGATGATGAGCGTTCCCCCCTTTCACTACTCCTCATAGCCTAACACAAATAGGCAAATAGGTTGAACAATATGAAATTAAAGACTTCTGACAATGTTAATTAGCAACAAATTCAAAGATAAGGTACATTAACATTTATATATATATATATATATATATAAAAAAGATAGAGATCAAATGAGAAAGTACCTTAAGGAGAGAATGTTCATTTTTTATTTTTTTTTTAACTTGTTTTCTTGACTTTTATTCTTTTTTTTCACATTTTTCATTCTCTCTTTAATTAACTTATTCCATATAAAAATTTTAAAAAAGTTTAAAAAAATTTGTTTTTTTCAAAGGGCATAGCGTGTAAGCTATAGGCATAGCTAAGGGCGAAGCCCGTTAGGCAGATCACCCCATCACCGATCACCCCCTATGACCTATCACTCCTACCAGCTACCCCTTATTAATATCCTTAAGGGCGAAACCCGTACCGTACCCCTACATGTATAACTCACTAACTCGGGTTAGAAATTTTTTATTTTTATTTATTTTTTATGGATTGAATTAATTAAGAAAAGAATAAGAAAAGTAAAAAAAAACAAGCTAAAAAAAATAAAAAACGAACCTTCTCTCCCTTCTCTCCTTAAGAACCTTCTCTCTGGATCTCTACCCTATATATATATATATATATATATATATATATATGTGGTAAAGATGCATCAGTTTTTGATTGTACACCAAACCGGAGATAGAGTCATATCATCCTTATTCAAAGATAGGCTTGACAATGTCTTCGTTTACTTCTACGACGCAAAAGCCTTAACGGGGTATTTGGTAGAGTTGAATGAAAAAAGGAAGAAAGAGAATGAAAAATACTTTTCTTTAGTAACTGGTTGCACTAGAAAATAAAATGAGAATGAGAGAAGTGGAAATGGTTTTTATTCTTTCCATTTTCTAACTTGGAGAGAATGGAAATACTTTTTTTTGTGTGTTGATGGATTTTATGTCTTAATTATGTATAATTATCAAAGTATAAAGTAATTAAATTTATGTATATTATATATATATATAATTAATTTTGTTTTTTTATCTAATGTTTATTCTTTATTCTTACCAAACATCTGAATATATTCTCTTTTTGAATATTCATTCTCTTTCCCATTGATTACATTCTTTATTGTGTTTCTATTCGCTACGATTTCATCCTGTCAAATACTTCCTTAGATTTTATGGTATCAAGCTAGGTTGCAGTTGTATCATATTTTTCACATGCTGCATTTATAACTTGCATCAAGTGGGATTATATATCATATCTATGTTTCTTTCAATTTAATACCATAGATATAGAACATGACACTTGATTTTATTCAACTAGCATACTAGCCACGAAATATTGGTTCATCGTAGTCTCATTAGTCGGTACTTAGTAATTACCGAGTAGTATAATAAGTTAATAACTTAATTCAGCCACAGCCCACAGATGCACAAACCCATTGGGCCTATTTGCTTTTTGGTTAAAGCCCATTATAGTAAGTAACTTCAGATTAATTCAGAATCAAAAGATCCTTTAACGGGATCCCCTTCCCCTATCGGCTATCAGGCTTGTTCTGTTTATATTCAGACTCTGTAATTAAAATGTGATATATATATATATATATATATATAGGTGACTATCAAATGAGAACCAAATTAAAATGAGAACAAATGAAAACACTTAAAAACTATATTTTGATGCATTAAAAGTCCATAAAACTGACAAAGTACATAACTAATTATCATTATTTAAGTGTTTCACAACACATTTATCCGTCAAAATCGAAAAAATCACGTTTTTTGTTGGATGCATCATTTTGATGAATATGCATCCAAGATGGATGCACAAAACAAAAACGTGATTTTTTCGATTTTGACGGATCAATGTGATCAAAATGATGCATCCAACAAAAAACGTGATTTTTTCGATTTTGACGGATAAATGTGTTGTTAAACACTTAAATAATGATAATTAGTTAAGCACTATGTAGTTTTATGGACTTTTAATGCATCAAAATAATGTTTTTAAGTGTTCTCATCGTTCTTATTTTAAAAGTGTTATCACCGGAGTGTTACCCTAGGGACAATCAAATAAGAACAGTTTTAAAATAAGAACGGTGAGAATACCTTAAAAATATCATTTTGATGCATTAAAAGTCTATAAAACTGACATAGTGCATAACTAAATATCATTATTTAAGTGTTTAACAACACATTGATTCATCAAAATCGAAAAAATCACGTTTTTTGTTGGATGCATCATTTTGATGATTATGCATCCAAGATGTATGCACAAAACAAAAAACATGATTATTTCGATTTTGACGGATGAATGTTTATATATATATATATATATATATAGAGGAAAGTTATTTGTAGTACATGTACTTTTTATAGTACATGTGTAATTTAACTTACACACTTCTTCTTTCTTCTTCCTTCCATCTCTGACCACCACCACCACTACCATGATCATCTCCGACCACCACCATAATCCTCCGGTGAGACTTACACATGTGTAAGTACAACTTTTTATTTTTTTAATCATTTTAGCGTTTAAAATTTCTAGGTTTTTTCCTTCGCGAGACAACCACCACCAGCCACCATCATCTCCGACCACCCAGCGACGGCGCCGGCGTCGGCAGCAAGGTCACCGGAGTGTTACCCATATTATATATATATATATAGATATATATATGGGACAATCAAATAAGAACGGTTTTAAAATAAGAACGGTGAGAATACCTTAAAAATATCATTTTGATGCATTAAAAGTCTATAAAACTGACATAGTGCATAACTAATTATCATTATTTAAGTGTTTAACAACACATTGATTCATCAAAATCGAAAAAATCACGTTTTTTGTTGGATACATCATTTTGATGATTATGCATCCAAGATGGATGCACAAAACAAAAAACATGATTATTTCGATTTTGACGGATGAATGTGTTGTTAAACACTTAAATAAAGATAATTAGTTTTGCACTATGTTAGTTTTATGGACTTTTAATGCATCAAAATGATGTTTTCAAGGTGTTCTAACCGTTCTTATTTTAAGAGTGTTCTCACCGGAGTGTTACTATATATATATATAGAGAGAGAGAGAGAGAGAGAAAAGTTATTTGTAGTACATGTACTTTTTATAGTACATGTGTAACTTAACTTACACACTTCTTCTTTCTTCTTCCTTCCATATCCGACCACCACCACCACTACCATGATCATCTCCGACCACCACCATAATCCTCCGGCGACCATCTCCGGCTAGACTTACACATGTGTAAGTACAACTTTTTTTTTTTTTTTATTTATCATTTTAGCGTTTAAAATTTCTAGGTTTTTTCCTTCGCGAGACAACCACCACCAGCCACCATCATCTCCGACCACCCAGCGACGGCGCCGGCAGCAAGGGCGGAGCCCGTACCGTAGCACACCGCCACCATCTCTTGGATCGCCGCCTATCAAATCCATACGATTCCCATATGCGTCCCTTGACAGTTAAGTTTGGAACGGATAAGGGCCTCTGGCCCATACCGTAAACACCCGAAAACGAACCTGATTCTCGCCGGAAAGTTAACCTACACATGTGTAAGTTTCGCCAAAGATGGTCGCCGTCGCCGGAGTATCATGGTGGTGGTCGGAGATGATCATGGTTGTGGTCAGAGTTGGAAGGAAGAAGAAGTGTGTAAGTTAAGTTACACATGTACTATAAAAAGTACATGTACTACAAATAACCACCCCTATATATATATATATATACTAGATGAATACCCGCACGATGCAGCGGCGACAATGTAATGCGCGACATGACATCAAAAGTATTGTATATATGTATGTTTCGCTTTTCTTATAAAACTATTGGTCTTAAATGCCCAAAAGTTAAAAATAAACCATAACATAAAAAACTCATTATATCAAAGATCAATTTGGTATGCATTACCCATTTATGAATATATCAAAATTCAATGTCTAACACCAAAGAGCAAAACTAAGCTATATTTCTCTGATAAATTGTAATCCATGTGTGATCTATCTTTAACTTTCACCTGATCTTGAAAGTCTTCAATCTGTATATTTATGGATCAAATACTCAGGATCAAAAGTAGAAGTCTTAGTCGAAGATCATGATATATCAGCTGCGTTGCTTAACCTCAGTGCAATGAACCCTTGTGCATCCTAATGGGAACCATTATACTTTTGTTCCCATTTTGAGGCATGACAGAATTTGAAATCATTGTTCCCAATAGGAAAAGAATTATTTCCTTGTTGCTTATATTGTTGATTTTGATTACTAAAGCGGAGGCTTTTGATCAAAATTTGTAAACAGGTTTCTAGCGTGTACAAATTCATGTATTTTTTCCTGAAACAGAATAAAATAAAATAAAGATAGTTATAATCTTTTTCAGGGAAAAATACCTATTTAAAGAAAAATGAAGGGTCTCCAAGTATTCGAGTATAAACATGTTTGAACAAAATTAGACTAATGGTGAATTAAAGTAAACCTTTGATGGTTGTAGTTTTTAACATGCCTTCCTCTAAGCATCCGATAATGTCCATCTTTTGTTGAGCTACCATCAGAGTATTTAGCCGCCTCATTAAGAAGTCATAGTTGCAAAAGCTTATGAAAAAGTTGTAAGGGTTTAAACATCATAAAATATAAAGGGTGTAGTAATAAAATAAAGGCAGTATAATGACATATATTAGCATATCGTAGTGTGGTGGTGGTAATCATATTTCTATTCAACATGCCAAATGCATAACACGGGTTCACCAACTAAAATTATTACCAAAATAATAGCAATCATGTGGAAAACAAAATCAAAGGAGCATTGGGGATGAACCTGTCAAACACACAAACATGTGACCGGATAGAAGTGACCTTACCAGCAGCCTCAAAAGCAGCCCTTGAACCTAAATAACCTAAACAATAGCCCTAAAAGCCAAACAATACCTATATCATCAGTCAAATGCAAAATAAGTAATAGAATATGACCACTATAAAAAGCCAAATAATAAAGTAGAGTTATTTAGTCAAGCTCATCTTTAAAAATAGCATTTGATGAAGATATGTTCCTAATCTATCACATGCATTTTATATAATCTATCTATCCTCTCATCTTCATGGATCGCAGACCACTTGTCAAGCGGTGTGTGGGATTGGCAGGAAAATGATCGTAGTAGAAGCCCGAATAATAGCCTTAAAGCCTGACCATCAACCAAATCGTAGTCTAAAAACAGCTAACCAAAGAAACTAAAAAACCAAAGAAACATGATGGATATATATGATAGCATCAAAGCTTAGTTAGCTCCATCAACATTTCAAAAGCATAAAATCACCTAACTATCATCTTGGACGAAACTGTTAAGTCACCTAAAGTTGAAGTTAGACTAACATTATATTCATTTTTGATCCAAACTATTATATAACGTAACTATCATCTATCTAAAATCAATATATATATCCCACATATTTGAAAGCATAAAATCACATTGTAAAAGCACATTCAAACACACCTTAATTAAACAAATTTCCCATACACTTAAAAAGTATAATTAAGAATCTTACCAACACAATAAAGATGATAAATAATGGTTGGTGGTCGTTGCCGAGGTGGCTTGAAAATACGATTGCAGGACACACAGCCACAGAGGGGTCATGTACATTAATATAATTATAATTATAATCGAAAGCAAATAACTTGAACCATCATATGCAATTGGTGTGTATGTATAACATCATATTCAACTAAAACCTTATTAAAAAACAATTACTAACTCAAGATTTCGTCAAATATGTTTTCAACGTTTCTGCCAATAATAATAAGAATATAATGATAATCCCCATTTCTAACAGAAATGGCAATTGATATAAGCACATACGATGTGATACATGCATACCAGATATGTGAAAAAAAAAAGCAGCAGATGAGATTAAAATACATATCAATATATAGAAAAAAAAAAAAAAAGCGGCTAGAATTATAAGATAAAATTATAAAAGAAGGAAGAAACCCCAAAAATACCGGGAAGATCTTCGGGATAAGTCTTGTTGTTGTTTGATGATCCCTACAATCAAGAAGATAATATCAAAAGAAGAAGAAAGAATGCGATGATGATGATGATGACGATTGAAAGATAAAAAAAGGATAGATCTGGCGATTTAAAAATAAAGATTTCTTAACAAAACAATATATAACCACTTACATGAACAACGGCTAATCAGAAAAATAAAATGGATGATCACGACCTAACCGATTGGAGTCCTGTATACTGAAATAAAATAGGCTCACAAACAGAAACCCATAATAATCATAAACCCACCAAATCGCAGCCGCAACCGTGGTTTGTGAACGGCAGTGGTGATTGATAGGATGGCAAATCGATAGAGAGGGGTGGCTGTAGTTTAGGGTTTACTTCAATGTGGGTGGGTTTGTCTCTGCTTCAACGTCTGATGGTGAGAAAAAGAGGGAAACAAAGAAATGAATGCGTGAATAGAACGTGTGTTAGATTACGTAGGGTTATGTAAGGGTAGTTTTGGAACATATAGATGTCAAAATGTCTAAGGGCAAATTTGACATCTCAAAGGCAGAATTTTCTATTTTAATAAAAGAGCCTTTTGTGTTATTAGATAGTATAGATATATATATATATATATATGTATTTTAATTAAATTTTTTTTAAATGGTATAATTGATATAAAGATGGTAGTTTAAGGTTTAAATTAGTAAGATAAGAGTTTAGAATGTAATTTAGTTTATTAAAGGCAAATTGGGTAATTCTCTAAAAGTTTTTTCTAAAAAAAAGAAGTTTAAGAGTTTAATGAAATTATTTACAACATACATCCTAACCCTAAAATAATCAAACTATCCCTTTACATCAATATTTACATCATCACCACCCGTCGCTGCTACCACTAAAAGTAAATTCATTTTGATACTGGGACTAAAAAGTAGCTTTACAAAAGCCTAAGGTCAAAGTATGAACTTCTTTTCACCATTTGGGATTTTCTCTTTTGTTGGCACCATCGAAATAGTGGAAGAAGGCCGGGGAGCAAAATCGGCCTATAACTATCTACTCGATATCCGGTTTGAATCTCAAGTCAGCAAATGGATCCGTTATGCTAACAATTGTAACTAGCTCCATTCTTCTCAAAAAATGCCTAAAATCTAAATCAGCATATATTGGATTAAAAATAAAGAATGACAACATATATATATGTAAATAAATCATTTAAAGATTGTGACAACCAAAAGGTTTGTAATTGAGTCAAAGAAAGAAAGAAAGATCAAAGACACTTTATTTTTACACAAGCTAGACATGGAATCTTATTCAATGGATATGCTATTCTATATAGAGGCATATCCAACGTCATAGATCTCCTCCATACTATGAATGGTACCAGCAACTTAAGATGGTATTTACATGGCAAGCATCTTTCTCGTTGGCGTTGACATATCAATTTTTACCAAAATCTTGCAAAAAGTGTGCGCTTCTTAAAAATAGAATAAACTATCACATCTCAGATATCGTTCTTGACATTCAATTCTTATACTATACAATATGAAGGAAAATTCTGGCCATAATGAGTAACCGGGCAAATTAACTCTTGCTATCGAGACATGGTTGATTGGTTGGGTGTGTACCGGCAATTGGTTTATGCCTTTGAGTTTTTTTTTTCCTTACTGATTTATGACATTCCTACCACATTGTACTAGTTTTGAGCTTTTGACTTTTAGGCAGTGACTTTGTACTTGATTGATGATAACTTCGCCATGATGCTTATGACCTTGGAGATAATTAATTACTGGGTAGTATTTTGCGAAACCAGCTATATTCTGTTTGATACATAGGATTAATCAGCAAACGGGTATAGAATCAGATTTTGGGAGTTGGGATTGTGCTGGCATTGTTTTATGATGCAGATACACAAAACTACCCATGAGTTAATTGCAATATAGGTTTCTTTCAGATATTAGTTCACGCATATAATGTCTTTCATAGACGTGTATGCACATGCAGTATCCTATAAAGATTTTAAATGAATAAAACTTCAGGCATGTTGTCTCAAGTTCTAAAATGTGGTACACAAAATGGGATGGAGATTCTTACAGACACCTTTCAGACTGCACATACAATGGAAGAGTTGGAGAATTGCAGGGCAATTCTCCTTTGGCAGAATGTGCTCCAAATTCATCTGAGTGCACATGCTTTCTGCCGGAGGAGAACTGCACTGTTATTCTTCTCTACCTTATACTTGATGTATTTTCTGTTTCACTTGCACATTCTCTAATGGGGCTTTGAGTATGCTATTTATCGAGGACGTTCGAATATACCTCTAGAACAATCCTTGAAAAAGTTGGTTTATCCGAGGCATAATGCCTTTGAGATTTTGGTGCACATCTGCAAGCTGTGACCCAATGGTCCTATTGTACAGATGCTTTGTCTCTTTAAAGGAGTTACGATGATGAGCCTAATCGACAACCTAGTATATTTTAATTTCATGCAAGTTTCCGTTAGTTATTATATTCTTGCTAACTTTCAAATTAGCATCCCTCAGAATAATTGTATCACTACTGCAATAGGAAGAACCACAACCAACGTGGCCTAGTCATTAGGTGTTCTAGTGTTCTCACAAGAGGTCTTAGTTTCAAACCTTACCAGGTAAACACTGAAAAGGTTAGGAAACGGCCACCGGGATGACCTGGTTAGACTGTTTACATATGAGGCAAATAACCTGAACAGAAAATACCTCATCCCTTTACCATCTAACCACCACCATGGTGGCCTATTGTTTAGACATCATGTTTTATTCACAAAAGGTATAACAGGAAGAGCCGAAGAAGTCAATTATATATGGAAAGGAATTGTCTAAACATATAGATCCCTTTCTACTCCATTTTATCTACTAAATGGTGTACACATTCCAACATTCCAATACTAAGCCCTGAATTCTCTAATATCTTTGAGTGTCCTTGGGTTCATTTTTCTCATATTGTTACACTGCAATTTATCCTCCAAAATATGATTTTAGTTTAACTTTTTTTTTTCATTAGTATTTTTTTCGTTTCCAAGTTGGATGCTAGAGCTTCGTTAGTAGGTCTGTTCACAAAACACTGAAGGTCGCACTTTTGAAGATTTATAAATACTTGATGACAGAAGTCACAGAATGGATATGAGCAGGTAGTCTGTAGATTCTTGTCATTTGGTGATAATAGTAATTAAGTTGATGCAAGTTTTTTAAAATAAGACCTGAACCTAATAGGATAAAGTTTGTTTAAATTAGTGTTGTTATTGAACATCATTGGGCGATGAAGGTCAGCTGCCACAAATATATGTGAAAGTTGCTATGTCTGAGGGCAAAATTAAAGGCATTAGTTCTGTTATCTTTTTTTTTTTTTTTTAATTTCAGCACAAACACATAGTCAACTGATATACGTTTGATGCAAGATTGGTACATATGCCATAAATATGAAAAGATATCAATGGAAATAATCACAAAATAAAATTTGCAACAAGAATCATGTTGGTTGCTAATTTAGCTCATATGGTACAAGCGTACAGCTCATGGTGACACTCCTCCCACATGTTGGTAATATAGATATCTTGACCACCTAAAAGTGTCCAAAACGCTACCAAATGAAGCGCGTGGAACTGCTGATCACACGATTGGTGTAGCAAGTGCAGTCCCCCATCCCAGAAATGTTTTGTTAATTCTGGCTCTCCACATGAATTTTAAGTCTCCTGACCTTGATATAACGAAAGGTATAATTTCATCTGCAAGATCTTTTTATTGAAATGCTTCCATACCATATTTCTGCTCAAGTCATGTTGATATGAGCAATTTGTATAACTATTTAAGTAGCTAAAATGCTGTTATTGGACATAATATTGTTGAATTAAGTCATGACTGATCTCTATAATGCTCTCTTTTGCTTCACAAATCCATGTGGGCAGACTTTTGAGTATATATGCGTCTGCAATAGATAAAATTACCATATTTTAGAGATGATAGGGTCAAAAATACTCATTTACAGGACAAAAGAAAGAAACTAGAAATAGGTGATGAGCCATGCACTTAACCTAGGAAAAAGAACATAGAACAGAAATTAGAAACTATTGCCAGATCTTTACTTGTAGTCAAGAGCATATGATACACATGTAACACAATCTTGATGTTTTATTTTTTTGATTGGCAGAAACACAATCGGCTTCATTCTAAAACCAATTGGTGATAGATGCTTAGAATTTATTCTTTCTTCAATGCAGGACTTGCGTTTACACCCAACAAATAAGACAATCCATGAACCGACTAGCACGATTGTAAATAAAATAGGAGTATTAGCCCGCTTGCAATTGAGCGTTTATGTTTCTGTTAGAAAGTACACAACGTGTTATCTTTTTCTTTTTAAGTTCTATTGCTAGAATGTGACTAGATGAAATATCAAGACGGAAACGATTATGATACTGTATATCAAATCATGGAAACAATGTACTATTAAAGATTCAGATTTGAAATTTAATCAGGGTGCCAAATTACTAGATAAACATCATCATATGATAAACTTTTTCAAGGGCAGGGTTAACATAACTTACTTGTCACAGAGGGCTCTTATTATATTAGCATCTGATATTGACATGCATGATACATGATTTTATGTAAAACACATGTACTGTAAACCGAAATTTTCAGACTAGCACTTTCGCTCTGCTTATAATACACGAGAGAGATATAGAATGGCAGGGCAATTCTCCTTTGGCAGAACATGGCGAGCACTAATATATATCACGCAAGTGCTCAATGTTCAGCCCAAGGAGAATTGCACTGTTATTCTTCTCTGCCATATGCATGCTCAATGTGTAATTCCATGCTTTGCCTTACTTGTATCCTACTGGGTGTCTCAGACGGGCCTTTTATAACGAGGAAACTAGTTTATTTTGAAAATATGCCGTTGTAATGAATTGGTTTATTCTAGGTATGATGCCTTTGAACTTTTGATATATTCACATTTGCAAGTTTTGATCAGATGGTCCCCAGTACCATATATGCTCTCTAGATTTTTCAAAGACTTCCTATGATGTCCCTATTTGAGAGCCAAATATACTTAGGATATATATTTATGTAGCCTTTATGTATCAAATTTCCAACCAATCTTTTAATACTTGCTGTAGACAGACTTTAACTGTCTATTTTCTCTTTGTTACTACGTGACACTCGTCTTATATATTCCCTGATCGAGATTCTCTTTTTGAAAGAAGTAATGATAATATATGGTTTTCGAATTTCTTCATAGAGAAGTCTCTTTAGTTACTATTCCACTTGAAATCGCCAGAGAACTTTTTCGAAATGAAATTCAGAAGCAGTTTGCTTTCTATTTCCTTAAAATGCTTTAAGCAAAATGTTCCTCACACAGTCACACTACTTAAAAAGTTGCAGTACCATTCTCTTCCAAATTTAGAAAAAAAATAAAATAAATGACTTTCATATCAAAAGAGAAAATGTGAGGTTGCTTGCCATTATTCATATTGTGGATCATGTTTAGAGGTATCATTCATGTAATTTATCTTTTATATATATAATAAAATAAAATAATGCTATAAAACTTTGAATAATATTATACAAGTCCTTCACTTGCTAGCACAACGGTAGGAACCCGGAAGTTGGAGCGGGGGTCACAAGTTCGAATCTCATCTCGAGCGTTGTGACAGGTCAGGTTTTCATGGCGGAATGAGTTGAATTTACCGGGTGGGGCGGGCGGGGGAGGGGATCGGGTAGGCCCACGGTATTCAGTCCGGATACCCGTGGTCCGGCCCTTCGGTATTCTAAAAAAAATATATTATACAAAGAGTTTCGGGCTAATCTGGATACCATTTATTTTAAACGACCAATATTATTAATTAATTAGCGAGGATTTAGAAGATATAACCAACACTACAATCACATATTGAAAATAAATCAAAGATACGATAGCGATTTAATGTCTCTTAATATTCTACCTACTAGTTTATCCGAAAAATATTTTCATTACTTGCCTCCTATATACACCAGCATGGTAACAAATCAATATTTTGGATACTACTATAAGGTTTTAGATAGCTCTACAATGTCCTGAATTGTTCCGGATATATCTGGACAACCCTAGATGTGACCAAATGGTTGCAAATTTTTCCAGAATTTGAGAAAAAAGACTTAAATTCTTTTGTTTTTAGGCGAGCCTTGACCTCCACATACACCTGCTAACGTCTTCGTAAATTTTAAATTTATGCTCTGTGTTTTATTTTCATTAGTTGTATTACAGAGTTGTCTTTTCGAGTGTTTTATTTTGTTTTAATGAGTTGTATCACAAATACTCGTATTGTTTTAGCTTGGTACCTGATATAGAGGTCTAACTTGCACTCATCAACTTGAACACAACATGATTGTTATCATTGGGAGAGGCTTTCCTAGTTTTATTATACGAGAAAAAAATTTAGCATATGTTTGAACCATGTTTTTATCTCGAATTTTTCCATATTAATAACATAACAAAGCACATGGCCACTTTGCACAGTGAATATGTGAGTGTAACTACAGTGAATATGTGAGTGTAACTACTGTAGCTAAGGTTTGGCTTATGAAAGTAAGCCAAGCTATGAACAGTACACGGCTCGGCTCGTGAGTAGTACCGACTTAGGATGACATCAGCTATTTTGTCTTATTCTTTTTTTTTTGTTTTTTTATACGATAATATACTTTTAGAGTTTCTTATTTTTATCACTTAACTTTTACGTTTTATCACTTTAGTCTAACTTTTTGTATACAAGTATAATTTACTTTTCAATTAACTTTGGAATTTAACTTTAATCATCAAATCATTTTTTTTCCTTTCTTTCTCTTACTTTAACGCTTCAAACTTATTTTTACCACTTAACTTTTGTATATTTTAACTTTAGTCCAACTTTTTGTATACAAACTTAATTATAATTCTAACTTTAGTCATCAATTTTATTTATTTTTTTACTTTCTATCTCTTATTTTAAGGCTTCTAATTTTTACCACCAAACTCTTGGTTTTGACCACCATAGTAAATTTTAAGTGTCCAAAATATGTTTGCATGACGCAACGTCGATCCCGGGCAACGCCCTGGGTCAAAAAACTTGTTCTATCTTATTTTTTATATGATTGTAGGAAAATTATATTGTTTATAGACGTACTTTGTTTGCAAGTCATTCTTAGGGTTTATATTTCCCCATCCAAATCATAGCCCGTACCAATGTGTGTTAAGACTTAATAGGGTGTTAGCATACACTCGAACCATCCAACTTTGTTAATTGAAGTAATAAAGAAATGAAAAGTAATATATTGTTGAAAAAATTAACTAAAAGATCCTCTTAATAATATAAAATAATGACATGTGAATTATAATAATTTTCTTTCCTAATATTATCGATTTTTAGGTATTATTTTAAGACCCATTTTACTCTTCACTCAATTAAATTAATTTGAGAGATAAGTACTTGGAATGTAATGAAGTATGCACGAATGTTTATGTTGTATAATGAATTACTTGGATGTTTATTGTATGTAGTGAACTTTCAAATCCTGATTATTGGATGTGTCTGGGTATATGTGGCAGCCATATAAGCAGCCACTTGTAAGTTATTGATTGGTCGGACATAACATAAACAATTGTGTATCGTTAATGTAATTAAAGTTGTTTAGGGGGCGTTTGGTTATAGAAAACACCCCTTGTTTTCCATTTTGTTTTTCAAGAAAACATGGAAAACAGAAAACACGTTCTAATCATAGATTTCTAAGAATGTTTTCTAAGAAAACAAAAAACATGGTTTTCTATTTTTCCATAGAAAACTTGAAAACACTTTTTTTTTGTTTTCTATTTTCCATTTTTATTTTCCAATTCATTCCACCCCTCCCCTCACAACTCTAACATGTTTTCTAATTAGAACGCGTTTTCAAAATTTTTATTTGTTTTCTAGAAAACAAAAACCCCTTTTATTTTTTAGAAAATTAAAAATAAAAAACTAGAAAATATTTTTTACGAGCCCTTATTTTATTTATTTTTTTTATAATATTTGCCGTTCATCAACGCGTTGAAAAATTGTTTAGGGATCGGATAGGAACGTTGAAATGGCGGAGGCAGCAGCAGGGAATAGTGCAGCTGAAACACAACCACCGGCAAGACGGCTGCTGAGAGGTCATAAAGCCGACGCTACCTCCTGCATCTCCTCCGTACACCGTCCTGGCCTCATCATCTCCTCCGATGAAGTACGCCCCTTCTCTCCTTTTTATCATCATTTTTACTACTACTACTACTACTTCTAGTTTGTATTTATTGATTACCGACGATTATTCCCTGCATCTCTTAAAAAATAAAAAAATAATAATAATAATAATAAATACTGTAATAAATAAAAGTTAGTACTATATATATATTGTACCGTAGTAATTTTTGGATCAATTTGTTGAATGTATGTGAAAGCTTATTCTTTAGTATATAATAAGCAAATAGTTTAGTTTTTCCTCAAGTGTTTGTAATTTTACTATCAAAATAAGTAACTAGAAAGGTACCCGCGCGTTGAGGCAGTGGTGGAGGTGGCGACGATGATGTAATGGCGGCGGCGATGGTGGTGGTGGTGAGCCGCAGTGGTAGTGGTGGTGGTGGAGATGGCGAATAGTGTAGATTATTGATGTGTAATTTGGTTTTGATGAAATGTTGAAACTTAAAATGTTAAACAAGGCTATTTGTTTTAAGGGTTTAGTGCGTCGAAATGTAACCAACTATGTCTAAAAAGTTATAGTGTGCATGAACTAAGTTTGACCTTTATCTTAAGCATGAACTTGGTAAAAAATGTTTATATCATGCAAAAAGCATGGTCGCCTAATCAAAAACCTGCACGTGGCAGCTGATATGGGGTGCCACGTAGCTAATATGAGTTGCCACGTATGCATTTTGCATGAAATAAACATTTTTTACAAGTTCGTGCATAAAATAAAGGTCGGGCTTAGTTCGTGCATACTATAACTTTTTGGGCATAGTTTATTACATTTCGTCTCACTAAACCCTTGTTTTTATATATATATAGATAGATATAGATATATAAGCAGAAAAGCACTTTAATAAGCAGGTCCCAACTGGTAGGACAATCGTTAACAATCATAAGGTGTTACTTGTTAGATGTAAAGTTATCCAACTTATTATTGACCTTCAATCATTGTTTTGGAGTGTCATATCACTTATATAGTTATATGTATGTATATGTCCTTGACGTGGCAAACGACATGTCAACTTTTGTGGCTGCCGTATAAGTAATTGGTTACTTACTTGATGTAGATGTAACGAGATACAGACTGTTCAAAACATGTATGGGAATTGGGTACCTGCAAAAGCAAAATCTGACTAGTTGGATTTTTTTTTTATGTACTACTAAGACCTTTGATATGTTATGTTAATGGTGTAAATACAGGCTGGGCGTGTTTGTTGGTTTGATATGCGATGTAAAGATGTTGTGGCTACCATGGATGTTGCACAAAATCCTATTACCTCTTTATGCTTCAGACCAGGTCTTTTTAATTTTTTTTTACTTGGTGATTACTCTTTTATGGTTTTTGGTTTGATTGACTCTGCATTATATATGGAAGGCAAGTCAAGTTTGATGGTTGCTTGCATTGTCTCACGATGCAGGGAATGAGGATATTATGTATGTATCATCGGAAAATGAAGTGAAGGTTTTTGATGTACATATGGTAATCTATATTTTATGCTTTCTATACCATCTTCTATCTAGCTTTATGTGAAGCTTTTCATTGATTTTGGCATTATTAGTTCAGTTCAGTTATGTGTATTCTTAGAAGTTTAACCGTTCAAGTTCATTTTACAGCTATCCGCATGGAATCCATTAGAGAGTTACAATTACAACAAAGAGGAGATAAACCAGGTCCGCTTAAGAGTTGGAATAACCTAATTAGAAGTTTCTTCTTTATCATTTTCCTTTCTTATTTGTCTATTTTTTCTTCTTTGGAACACAGAAGCTATTTTAAAGCACCATATGCATATTTTATGCAGATCACGTGCAACTCAAAATCATCTTTTCTTGCAGCAGCTGATGATGGTGGTGATATAAAGGTTTGGTTATAGCTAAACTTCTGCTAATTCTTGCATAATTAAGCCGATAACTGGTAATTATGGCCGTGCAGATAATTGACATACGCCAAAAGTGCCTTTATAAGACATTAAGGGCTGCCCATGAAAGTGTATCCTTCAGTCAACGCAAATATATGACTATTTGATGTCGAACCTATCTGCGCTTTTCTCAAAATCCTTTCTGATGGTTATATATATCTGGGTCTCCCTGCTTGTCATCTTAACCTATATCAGATATGTACTAGTGTGCAGTTTCTTCCTTGGAGACCTTGGGAAGGTGTCTTTTTCCATATACTTATATTATCTGTTTAAATGCATATGCCTTCAATATAGTTGGTTGACATAACATCTGGAGATGTTATGTTGCAGTGATTACTGGTGGGCTTGATTCAAAGCTTATAATGTGGGACTTCTCGAAAGGACGGCCATTCAAAGTTATGGACCTGGGTATGAATAAGCCAACTTGCCATCTAAATCTTGCTGATCATGTCAGAATGTGCAACTCATTTTGCAGGGAATATAAAGTTCTATGGAGTATTTATAGAAATTATTTTTATTTCCTTCAGGCAAAACTGAGCTTGAGAGCAGTAGCTCGACACAATGTTGCAATCCTGCTTTTGTCCATGCAATTGCAGTTCCTGAAGTTGATATGTCAGATAAAGTGGGCAAGATATGTGTTGTAGCAAGAGGTGATGGAGTTGTTGATGTAATCAACATAGAGTCAGAATTTAATGCTGCAAAATCACGGGATACTGCTAAACCAAGAAAAGGTGGTCAATTGAAGTCCACAAAACCCGAAAATCAAGATCAAAATCAAAGAACCAGGTTACGTTTAGATTATTCCTTTGGAGGGCATTCTGCTGCAGTATCTTGTGTGTAAGCCGTTGACTTTTAGTCTTAAGTATAATTCCTAGATCATTTGTTGACTTTTAGTCCTAAATATCATTCCTTGTTTCCAAGATTGAGGATCACTGTAACCTCCAAACAAGAAGGCAAACACTTTTGTATTGAATATGCTGCTTTGCTAACATTTCTGTATATGTTTTGGAGTTGAATAGTAGTCACTTATAAAAAATTAAACCCTGAATTCCTTTACAATTGTGATGCAGGGCCTTTTGTATGTTTGGGGACAAAGGAAGGTACATAATATCAGGGGGAAATGATAAAGCTGTGAAGGTTTGGAACTGGTCCAAGTTCTTTGAGGCGGATCAAACTTGCAATGACAATGACTTTCTACATTTAGACATTAAATTGAGCAGAAAAGTAAGTCAATCCTCATTTCCTTTTACACCTTCAAACCAATTCATGAGTTTTGAACATATTTCCCTTTTGAAAATCTCCACTTTTTAAGCTAAAATAAACATATTTGTCCGTTAAGCCATCACAAGACCCCCCAGGTTTGATCTTACTTCAAGGGTATTCTTAATTTTGGCCATTAATCAATTTTTTTCGCTGACATATGATTATCGTTGTATGTGGCTAGGTCAATTGGCTCTGCACCACCCCAACTGATTCAGAAAATATTGTTGTATGTGATACTTCTAAAGTAGTGAAGGTCTATACTGTTGCATAAACTTATCTTATATGCCCCTGGAGCCCAGAAACCAGAAGAATAGTTAAGGCTCATCTGAATAGTAGATACTTGTTTATTAGAAGCAAAGATGAGTTTATGTTCGTATTCAAATTCATAGTATTAGGATCTGAGCTTTGTTTTAGAGGGGCTTTTTAGTGTACTAACTTCTTTATGTTGTTGTCTCTGTATTCGTATGCCTGTTGTGATGAACCGTTAGGTCCGAATGGCGATAGGTATTGACCAACGGTTACACTCTAGTCTTGGTTCTTAAAGCTTCTGTGAGTTTAATAACTGATGGCCAATCAAGTTAAGGTCAAAGTCAAAGTTATTTAAAGATGTCCCGAGTCCTGACATATCTTTCATGAGCTGATAAATATATCATTAAATTTCATCTTTATGTTTCGTTATCATCCCTTGTGGCTTTGTTCATCTTCTTCATATCTTTATTATCAATACCATCATATGCAAAGTAAACAACTAGTCTTGCAACACTTCTTCCAGTTTTAGCAAATGGTTATAAAATTAGTCCTTGAGATTTGCCCAACTAGACATGTAATGCTCCTTATGTTTTTTAGTTAAATGTTGGTTATGGGTTTAAAACCTTTGAAAGGCATATTGGGAAGTCTTTACCAATGAGGTGGAGCATGGGGGTTTTCTCTAACATTTAGCTAGTTTCTTTCAGAATGGTAGTGAGACTTCCATCGTCAGTCATGCCCTCGAATTGATTGTGCTGGTGACGTGGTCGATCTCTACCGGACGATGAAGAGACATGCCGATGAGTCCAATCACCACTGATGTTCTAAGAAAATGGTTATTAAATTAAGAGTACAACATCTTAAATTGTCAATTATTGTGATCCCTTGATTCTACTAATTTGACATCTATACACTCCTTCTTTGTCCCTCTTAATATATAATTTAACCATCCTATGTACTTTTCTATAACGGGGCTTGTGTGTGCCAATTTAAGTCTAAACCTTCTTAATACTCCCTCTCTGCCCCTCTTAATACTAATTTGACCCTTATTTTCATTCTTGAAAACATTTTCGTTCACATTATAATTTGGACCCTAGAAATCTTAGGTTTCTTTAAATACCAATCCATCTATGGATGGTTAGAAAGCATCTTTAAGTAAATTAATGAACATACCTCCATTGGTATAGTATAACAAACTTGGGACCATTTTACAAAATAGACGCTACTAGATTTTATTTTCTTTCATGAGCTTATTATCTCAGGTCGGAACAAGTTGATAGGATCCCCCTTTTAACGCCCCCATGCCCCCTGTAATGTCAGTATTTTCGTTTTCATTGCAAATTTTTAGCCTTTTGGATCTATTACACATACAATTACACATATGTAGGCATGCCCAAAAGTCGGTTTCTCAAGAACCGGAACCGAAATTGGTCAACAAATGTGGAATAGGTTTTGACCATGAACTGGAACCGGTTCAAACCAATTTTGGTCAACTTTAACGATTTTTTTCCCTTTTTTTTTCTAAGAACTAGAATCAAATCGATTTAAAACAGGTAACGAACCGATTTTTGAGACCGAAAATGGAACCGGTTTTTAACCGATCGGTTCTTGAAGAACCGGAATCGGTTCCTCAAGAATTGATTTTTTTTTTCGCTTATGATTTCGGTTTTTCTTGATCGGTTTTGTTGGAACCGGTTTTTTCCCCATATCTACACATGTGTGTTTGTTTTATTTTTATTGATATTAGATATATAAATTGTATTTTGACTGTGTTATTCATGTTTAATATGTTTTGACCTAATCATTATGTGTTTTGTTGAGTCAAGTTCATAGATGTACATAATATTATTTTGTAAGTTTATTATTATTTTTCTTCTATGTTATCTGCCTTTTCTTTAACAATGTTTAGTACGGAGTAGCATGTTCATGTTTATTTTTTTGTTTTTTTTATTTTTTATAAAAGGCCTTTTGCCTCTCATTTTATTACTCTTCAACATCATTACACTTCATCAGAATAATAATAATTGGACAAATAATAATACTTAATTATAGTACATGTTCATGTTTGTAACCGATTTAAATAAAAATACATGTAAGTTTTTGTTTAGAGGGTGCGCACAATTATTACGAGTATATTTATTACTATTTTGCTAAGCAGACGCAGTAAAAAGTTGTATTTTGCGGTTGATAATTACTTTTAAGACGATCTAGAACTATTTTTTAAAACGGTTACTTTTTTTTAAAAACAAAAGTATACTTAATTAATTATGTATGGTATTATAAAACTTGAGTCGTACATTACGTATCAAAACTTGTAAAAATGTCAGGTCATATGTCATGAATAAACTGATGCGGTGTCTACAAACTCCAACAGCATTCCTTCAAATTCCCGCAAAAAGTTTCAAAAGAAAAATCTCATGAGAAGTACCTTTCTTTTCCTTTGCTTCAACATCTCATATTCAACAACAACATCTCAACCAACACTTTATAATTACTAAAATGCCACACCAACCAACCATACCATCTAAGGTTGTTTCTCATTCCCATATATAAAAAAAAACATACAACAAGAACTTACACCACCAAGTTAGAAAGTAGAAGATGATGCAGCCCGAGATGCCGGTTTGCAACACTTGTGGCGAACAAGTCGGGTTTGGTTCTGATGGGAACGGTGTGTTTGTTGGTTGTCATGAATGTAATTTCCCTATTTGTAAGCCTTGTTTGGATTATGAGATCAAAGAAGGTCACACTGCTTGCATACAATGTGGTACCCCTTATCATCATGGTACGTTGATCTTTAAATTTCTTACATCAATACCCTTTTTGAATATATATTTTTTTTATTCATTAATCTGTGTACGTACTTAAAGTTTTCATTTTATGTCGTCGTGATATGTAAAACACAGGGAGCTTGAGTAATGCTGCTGATGTGCAAGAAAAGGTGCATGTAACACACACTACTATGGCTAGTCATCTTAGTAACAATCAGGTAATCGGCAAATGTTATTAACATAAATACATAATGATATAATTGTCTCTACACGTACAAACAGTTGTTAAGTTCGAATGTTTAATATTTGTGTGTTGAAGAACGTTTTAAGTAACCATGATTTTCATTTTCTTTGGTAATCAAGGATGCTGGACTCCATGCAAGAAATATAAGCACTGTATCGACAGTTGATAGTGGTGAGTGAGCCGAGTACATTAGATTTTGGGTAAATCGAATAATATGTGTTTGCTAATATGTTTTGGTTTTTATTTTCCTTCTTTGTATACGAAGATATGATGAGTGAAGGTGGGAATCCAATCTGGAAAAACCGGGTTGAGAGTTGGAAGGATAAGAAGAACAAGAAGAAGAAGGGTGGTGATAAGGCTCCTAAAGAAGTTCAAGTTCCTATGGAGCAACAAATGGATGAACATCAGTCGTAAGTTCATCACGTTTTTAATCTTCTTCGTTATGTTTTTTTTTTTTTTTTTGAGTATTTGAGTAGGATCGTGTTCTGCAACTCTTTCAAAAGTAGTTAAAATGAAATGATGATTGATTTTGCAGGTCAGGGGAGCCAAATGCAATGCAGCCACTTTCACAAATAGTTCCAATACCAAAGAGCCAAATCACACCATATAGGGCTGTGATTATTATTCGCCTGGTCATTTTGGGACTTTTTTTCCATTACAGAATCACAAATCCAGTTGAAAGTTCTTATGGTTTGTGGCTCACTTCTGTTATTTGTGAGATCTGGTTTGCTATTTCTTGGGTGTTGGATCAGTTCCCTAAATGGTATCCTATTAATCGGGTTACATTTACCGATGAGCTATCTGCTAGGTGCTTCACTCGCTTTTGAGTTATTAATATAATTTTATTCAAATGATATCGGATTAATGAAAGATGAATGATTGTTTTATTCTTTGATAATAAAGGTTTGAAAGAGATGATGGGACTTCAGAACTTGCAGCTGTTGATTTCTTTGTGAGCACAGTTGATCCTCTAAAAGAACCTCCTCTAATTACTGCTAACACGGTACTATCAATTTTGGCTGTCGACTACCCCGTTGATAAGGTCTCCTGTTATGTCTCTGATGATGGTGCCGCAATGCTGTCTTTCGAATCTCTTGCTGAGACAGCAGAGTTTGCAAGAAAGTGGGTCCCTTTTTGTAAGAAGTTTGCAATAGAGCCACGAGCACCAGAGTTTTACTTCTCCCAGAAAATTGACTACTTAAAGGATAAAGTGCAGCCTTCGTTTGTCAAAGAACGTAGAGCAATGAAAGTAAGTTTCTAAAGCTTAATGTCTCAACTTTAATGGTTATTCTGATTGCAGCGAGTTTATACAGTTACCCAACCACTTGACACACTAAGTACCTACAGAAGTCCTAAATTTTTGGACAGAAGTTTAATGTTGATTCTGATTGCAGCGAGATTATGAGGAGTACAAAGTGCGCATAAATGCTTTAGTAGCAAAAGCTCAGAAAACTCCTGAAGAAGGATGGACCATGCAAGACGGAACACCTTGGCCTGGAAATAATACACGTGACCATCCTGGGATGATTCAGGTTTCCTATCAGTTTATTTTCGCTTTCCAATGTATTCACTTCCCAGTTCATTTTTAATTTTGAAATAACCCCGAGTTTGTGCATTTTCAGGTTTTCCTAGGACATAGTGGTGCCCATGACATTGAAGGAAACGAGCTTCCTCGATTAGTTTATGTATCTAGAGAGAAGAGACCTGGATATCAACACCATAAAAAAGCTGGTGCAGAAAATGCTTTGGTAAATTTAAAAATTACTACACTATAAGAAGATGAAAGTCCTTTACAAGGATGTGATCACTAAAGTTTCATCTTTATGAGTTTCAGGTAAGGGTGTCTGCAGTACTCACAAATGCACCCTATATACTTAATCTGGATTGTGATCACTATGTCAACAATAGTAAGGCGGTTCGAGAGGCAATGTGTTTCATGATGGACCCACAAGTTGGCCAGGATGTCTGTTATATCCAGTTCCCTCAGAGATTTGATGGCATTGACCGTAGTGACAGATATGCCAATCGGAACACTGTTTTCTTTGATGTAAGCCTCATTTCTGAACCACTTATCACATCACAAAAAATCTCTCAAATGGCAATTGAAGTTATAAATTAGTAGAGATGGAAAAATTAGGGGGTTGGTTTGACCCCTACATTTTCTGAATAAAGTTTTAGGAGACAGTGAAATATATATTACTTCTAAAGTTATATTACTTCAGTGATGGTCTCATCTTTAAAACAAAAGGATTTAGATGCTTTAATGGATGATAGCTACCCTTTGCCACTTTGGGCGAGTTTTGGCCAATTGGAGCCGTCTCAGCGTTTCCTTTTTAGTAATGGAACGCTTGCACTCTTATGCGATAGGATTGCAATAGTTATGGGACATATTTCTTAATGTTCAAAATAAATTGTTGGTTTTTGTTTATTACAGGTTAACATGAAAGGATTAGATGGCATTCAAGGACCGGTTTATGTAGGAACAGGATGTGTTTTCTATAGGCAAGCTCTATACGGTTATGGACCTCAATCTTTACCCATATTACCAAAGCCTTCTACTTCATCTTGTTGTTGTGGGCCAAAGAAACCCAAGAAAGATCTGGAGGAGTTTCAGCGTGATGCTAGAAGGGATGATTTAAATTCTGCCATTTTTAACCTTAAAGAGATTGAGAGTAAGTTTACGTTATTACAACACTCGGTTGCAGGTAATTATCAAAACCAATTTCACTTTTTAATATATGGAACACTCATGCAGGTTATGATGACTATGAACGGTCATTACTCATATCGCAAATGAGCTTTGAGAAAACTTTTGGCATGTCTTCTGTGTTTATCGAGTCTACTTTGATGGAAAACGGAGGACTAGCTGAGTCTGCCAACCCAGCAACTATGATCAATGAAGCAATTCATGTTATTAGTTGCGGGTATGAAGAGAAAACCGCATGGGGTAAAGAGGTAAACCATAAATCGTATAACTCTTTAAACTAGAAGGGGCAATTTCAGTGCATTTACTTATATATTGCCTACCCAAAGTGACTGTTTCGGTCTGCATAAAAAAGTAACAGTTTAATTTGTTACATGAAATGTCTGTATTTCCGCCTCTACTATAATCTAGTTAATAACTTTAAGTGATGCAAAAATAACCTTTTGAAACAGGGTACAATTATTTAAAAAGAGGAGTCTTTTCTTTCTGAACTGTTAGACACATTGACTTTTTGGGTCAAACCTGCAACTATAAAATATAAATTGTTATAAGGTTATGACGTATAAATAACTGTATTATCTTCCATTATGTTGCATTCTTACTGAAGAGTTCCTATCCATCTACTTTGCATGTGTAGATATATATATATATATTATATATATATATATATATCATTTATATCATGGAGGTCAAAACCAATCTGTTTGACCTGCTCTACCAATTCTTGATCAAAAATCTTTGCAATATGAACAGATTGGCTGGATTTACGGATCAGTTACAGAGGATATCTTGACAGGATTCAAGATGCATTGTAGAGGATGGAGATCAATATACTGCATGCCAGTGAGACCTGCATTTAAAGGGTCAGCTCCTATTAACTTGTCAGATAGGCTACACCAAGTTTTGAGATGGGCTCTTGGATCCGTTGAGATTTTTTTGAGCAGACACTGCCCGTTATGGTACGGATGGGGTGGTGGCCGCCTCAAATTGCTCCAAAGACTTGCATACATAAACACCATTGTCTATCCATTTACATCTCTCCCTCTTGTTGCATACTGCACGTTGCCTGCTATCTGCCTTCTAACTGGAAAATTCATCATCCCCACGGTAACTTCAACTTTTCTTTATAAATACCAAGTGAAGAGACGATTATGCATCTATTTTATATATTTACCTATCTGTTCTTAAAATATATAACTTATTATCTGATTTTGATCATAATATGCTGCTTGTTTGATCCAGCTTTCCAACTTAGCAGCAGTTTGGTTTCTTTGCCTCTTTATGTCAATCATCACCACCAGTATCCTTGAAATCCGATGGAGTGGTGTCAGCATTGAAGAACTCTGGCGTAACGAGCAGTTTTGGGTCATTGGTGGTGTCTCGGCCCATCTTTTTGCCGTTTTTCAAGGATTTCTCAAAATGTTGGCTGGTGTTGATACAAACTTTACTGTCACCTCCAAACAGGCTGATGATCTTGAGTTCGGGGAGCTTTATATGATCAAATGGACAACAGTTTTGATCCCTCCCACCACCCTTCTCGTTCTAAACTTAGTAGGCGTCGTGGCAGGGTTCTCCGATGCACTCAACAAAGGGTATGAGGCGTGGGGTCCACTATTCGGTAAAGTCTTCTTTGCCTTTTGGGTTATTCTTCATTTATATCCATTCCTCAAAGGTCTCATGGGTCGCCAAAACCGAACTCCCACCATTGTCATTCTGTGGTCGGTTTTGCTGGCGTCTGTTTTCTCCCTTGTGTGGGTGAAAATTGATCCATTCGTTAGCAAAAATGATTCTAGCCTTACACAAGACTGCATCGCCATTGATTGTTGAGTACACACTATAGTAGTTTTGAAATGTAGATTTTTTTGGTGTTATGCATTTTATTTTGAGAAATGTATTTTGTAATTTGTATTGATGGAAAAACTTGAATGTAAAAGAAGAATTCTATCACCTGATTATATAAATGCATAGAGATGAACAAAACAGTCAAAGCCCGGGACCCTTCCTAGCCTGGACCCGGACCATATAAAGCATGGACCGGAGAGAAGCAGGCCTGGTCCTAGGCAACCTGACAGTCATTATACGGTTTCACACTTTCACTTGTAGCTCATAGGCTGGTTAAAAGCCGATGTTTAAATGGCCTGGGCATAACCCGACCCAGGAGCAGGGAACGCCCAATACCAAATTTATATGGCTAGATTATACACGATTAAGCTTCTATTAGTATATAACGATGTATTCCAAATTCATAAAGTAAGCTCTTCTAAGATTGAACCAAACAAGCCTAAGCCAAAGCCCAGACCAGGCTTGACTTTGCTCATTGCATACTTGGTGATCGGGTGATGAAACTCTATTGGGTCTTTAAAAGATCTGAGAACTAATGATCACATACTAAACAGATGGTTTTTAAATAAATAAAATAGAGTAAATTGGAGTGTGCTATTTCAAAAGGAACGTGATATCTGTACCACAAAAATTGATATATCTACATCTACCACCACTATACATTACTGACTTGTACAGTTAGTTATAAAACTTTACATTGTGATAAATGTTAGTTATAAAACTTTACATTGTGATAAATGTTAGTTATAAAACTTTACATTGTGATAAATGAATCAAATTTTATGGTACGTTTATCACTTCTCATTTCAAAAAAGCATATTATATATTTTTATAACATTCTAAAACAGTAAAACATATACTTGGCAAGGATAAATTAGTAACTTCTTACTTCTCCATGACCTTTGCTTATTCTTTACTCATTTCCATTCCTTAAAAGAGTCATCTTCGAATCACTGCTATACTCAAAATGAAAACATACTCAAGTATGAGACCTTCTACCACCACCACCTTCTTTTTATTCCTCCTCCTCCTCTACCCCACCGCCACCGTCCCTACATTGTCAAAAGCCACCATTGCCACTGAATCTCCCACCCCTTCTGCCACCTCCACCACCCTTGACCCAAACCAGCTAAGAGCCCTTCAATACCTCCATTTTTCAACAACTCAAGATCCATGCACACTATCCACATGTGACAATGCCACCCCATTCCGCCACCTTCTTTCCCTCCGTCTCACCAACTGCCCCTCTGATCACCACCTTTCCACTACCATCCTCTCCTCCTTATCCACCATAACCACCCTCACTTTCTTCAACTGTCACATCCCTGTCATCCGCTTTCCCACCACTCTCTCTACCAATCTACACTCTTTCACCTCCATCAATTCCCTCCAACGCCTCACTGGAGTCTTCCTCAGCCGCTTCCATAACCTCACTCATCTTTACATCTCCGGTGACCCCATCAAAGCCTCAGGCATACACATTATTACGTCAAAAATGGAATCTTTAAAGACCATAACACTCTTCAACACACATCTCACCGGATACCTCCCAAAAGATTGGAATTCAAAACTGACCCATATCGATTTTTCAAGAAATAAACTCAAAGGAACCATACCCACATCATTAACTCTCTTGAAAAACCTTAAAGTTTTAAACTTTTCATCAAATAATCTCATTGGAATTATACCCAACTCATTTGGTGACTTAGTTTCTCTAGAAAAACTATCTTTATCATCAAACTCATTATCCGGGCCAATACCCGGATCCATTTCTTCCATCCTTGGGTTAGTACATCTGGACCTTGGTTCAAACCAACTCAATGGAATGATCCCAGAGTTCATCTCAGAAATGACGGAGTTAAAGATTTTAAATCTTGAAAACAATAAATTCCATGGTGTTTTGCCATTCAATGCATCTTTTATCAAAAAACTAGATGTATTCAAGATTAGTGGAAATGAAGGATTGTGTTATAAAAATTCAAGTTTTTCAATGGAAGTTAAGCTTGGGATTCCTCCTTGTGACAAACATGGAATGCCCATTGTGCCGCAGACCACAATCAATGAACCGTCCTCACCTATAGTTGGTGAAGAAGGTGGCGGACATGGTGGTGGTGATTACGGTTATGGTGATGACAATGCAGAAAAGAAGAATCAAGTGAATGTTAATAGGGGCCCAAGTAAGGTGTTTCTTGGTGTTTCAGTTGGACTTTCTTCCATGGTTTTCCTAATTATTTTTTCGTTTTTGCTATTCAAATGCTAGATTTAGTTAGATTTTGGGCTCTATGTATTCGCATTGAGACTAAAATTTTAAAATAATATTATATGTATAATCAAAAATAGTCCTTCTGTACGTTGTTATTTTGAGGTGGTGAAAATTTTGTTAATCATAACTTGCGACATTGATCAACATTTTATTATATTCCAAATAATGACTCACGTATAAATGTTTGTTTCAACATATCTAGAAAGTAAATGATACAAAGACAGTGTATGGAACGGACATAATGATGTAGCATTGTAGATGGAATTATGCCTAACATTCTTTGGATGCTTTTTAGTAATGTTATTATTCTTAAAATGCACTCTTTCTGAAAAAAGATGACCTCCTTTTACAAAAGCAATATATAATAGTTAGATTTTATTTTAGTTTTATGACAAATAATAAAATAATTTTTCTTATTATTGTATTCCTATTTTTTGGTATACGAGAGTAAGTACCCGCGCGTTGCGGCGGTGAGATAGTGGGGTGATAAGTGTGATAGCCAAATGCCTTAGTCGTACGGGTTCCGCCCTCGGATTTAAAAATTCGTCGAAAGTATATAGAATGAGATCTCTAATTAAAGAACATGAAATTTTAAGAACACCCATATAATTTTTATAATTTATCGATGTATGGTTTTTGAGATAAAAGATTTTGAATGAATTGAAGGAATAAATGATTTATGAAGGAGAGAAAAAAAATGATTGGTTGAGATTTGAGGAGAGAGAAATGGTGGTAAGTAACTATACAATTGATATATGAGCATTTTAGGAAAGTAATTATTGAAACTTAAAATATAAACATGGGAGATCTGCTTTATAATATAATATAAATATTGTATATTTATATATTTATGACCATTGAGTTTTCTTTCACTCTACCTCTCTTTAGGTTTCCTTCTTCGACGTTAATATCACCTTGTTGTCAAGAATTTTTTCAAGGGTTAAGTCCTAAGCCAAAGGTCAACTGGAAACAGTATCCCTATTTTTTGAGTTTTTTTTATGAAAGGTGAATTTCGATGGAAATTTCGTGTCGCGATTCGACAGCGGGAGGTCTAGCATACTCTTAACCGGATTCACGCTAGAAAGCTCCCTCAAAGTAGAAATGGCTATTTCAAATACCCGGTGGGAGAAAAAATCCCTACTAATCCGTCCGAAGGCACGACGATTAATAGGGGTAAACCCTGCCCTCTCAGACTTGAACATGGGTATACTTAAGTCAAGCCTTCATAAAGGGACTTAATTCATATGTCATCCGACCTCATGCAAAGAGGGATGGTTATTCAACCATTGAGCTAAAGCTCAAGGACCCCTATTTTTTGAGTTAAGGTAAGCCTCTCTACTTTTGGATAGTGTTAATAATGTCTACATCTTACCTCCCTCATACATCGTTTATTCTGTACCGCTGTTGTAGTTGGACTCTTTTTTGGGTACATACAGACATGTGGTAAAGAGTAAATAATGGCAATAAGCATTCATCTATCCGACTATCCGGTATCTAGTTTGGCTACTAAAGATGGAAAATCGTTTTAACTTAATTAATCACTAAAAATTGTATTATGCAAGCAATTTGACTCGAATGAGTTGACAGTCGTTGACCTAAACAGAACTAGAAGTAACAACATTTTCCGTCACTCATATGATCAAGCTTAATAAATCGATACAAAAAATAAATCCAAGATGCTAAAAAAGCGTATAAAAAGGTTTCACTAGATTTCTTATCACTATTTGTGGTGCATGTTTTGTAGGAAAAACCACTTGTTTTCTATTGTTATCAAGAAAAAAAACGTGTTCAAATAGTTTCCAAAAAAAATTCTAAAAAAAGCAGAAAATAACATTTTATTCTTCAATATAAAACTTGAAAACATCTTTTACTAATATGATTGATGCATGATCATCCCAATTTTAAGAGGTTCTGGTAAGCAGGGTGTCACACTAAATGGCAGAAAGAGAAGTGTGAAAGTGTTGCCATACCATTTTCCCTAATCTAAATTTAAGGGCTAGTACAGAGTCTACCAATCTGAAGTTTCATGTACAGCTGTACGAGTTTGGTATAGTGGAAAGCCTTCTAATGCTTGGAACTTGGAAGACTACGAGATGGCAGTAGAGCCATTGGGTAAGGTACAAGATTAAATAAAGAGAAAAATAAAAAGCTTGGAAGATACATGATAGATCTAACTTGGTAATGCACAAGTTGAAACAGTATCTCAGATTCTGAATAATACCCATAGAGTCTGAACAGAACAAAAAAAAAAGTTCCATACTTTCATGCCTAAAACAACTACTATAACAAGAGAATAACATCAAACTAGTCATGTTCAAGAAAACCAAAAGACAAAAATGGATGTAATAAAATCTCGGATGAGCCAAGTCAAGGTTAACCACCCAAAGATAACTTACCATAAAGATGCGTTTAAGCACCGATTTGTTGAGATTTGTTGAGGATAACTCCTTCATACTTCACCTGGAACCATTTCATGGCATCGTCCTTTGTAACTCTGTGCTGGATTCCAACACGGGCCTTGCACCTACGGCGACGACCCACACGGTAACCTGGGCGCTCTAGAACAACGAAGAAGTCCATACCATAAATACCGGTTGATGGATCGTACCTGCAATTCAAGAAAGAATTTGAATTAACAATATATTGAAATTTAGCTCAACGAAAAATTATCCTTAAAATGACCTTAAATGAGCTTGAACAGGGCCAAGATACTTTAATCCATAAGGAAGAAACAATCATTTAAAGATCATATGAACAATACAGAAGTTTGATATTTATGAAGTACACAACACAAGTAAAGTAACAAGGCAAATGCATATTTGCATGTGTGTGTAAATACTAAACAGAACCACATACCAAACAAATAAAAGGCAAAACTTATTTCACAATTAATACATCAAACATACAAGACACATGGCCATTCGACCTATGTCTTGCCATTGAGATTGAAGAGGATTACTATTATTGTATGTGCAAAAGGATGGGACAGAGGGTAAGCAAATATCCTTGTAGATTTTTGTAAAAGGATAGTAAAAAAATATAGCTTCGTTTACTGAACCTTATCCGTCATGAAAAGAATCAAGAGGTTCACCCAATAACAATGCCCAGCTCTATTTTCCTGATGTTTACGGGAGACATATTCACATATATATATTCGGCAATACATCCCTGCTTTTATACACCAGGTTAACTATAACTTGAAAACAATTCTATATTTGATAACACAACTACAATTTTACAAAATGGTATCTGAAATTTCAAATGCCAACACCTACACGACTCTGCAACATAACCTATGAACATCAAGAAATGCATGTCCACACTCAAGTGCTTTACTACTTTGACATATAATCTATCAGCTTTAGATGATTGCTGGATTCAGAGAGTATATTTACATTTACCGTTTACTTATTAAAACACAAGTATACCATAAAATGCACAATCTTAAAATCTTGTCATTCAAGGATAATATAAGCTAACTCAGATTAGACCAAAAAATGCAAACGAACGATATTAACAACAAACTTCATCAAGATACAATTCATAAACATCGACTTACTTGATACCAAGATCAATGTGCTCCTGAATTCCAAAACCGAAGCAGCCAGTGTCACTGAAGTTACGTCTCAAAAGCTCGTACTCCTTAACCTTCAAACCACTCTCCAGAAGCTGCATTGCCTTGTCTCCCCTAACAGTGACATAGCATGCAATCTTTTCATTACGCCTAATCCCAAATGATCTCACAGTGTACCTTGCTGCAAATATTAAACCAAAATCATAAACAAGATACAGATACTGCAAAAAATCACAATACATGATTGAGTAACACAATTCATGACACCATTTTTTGTAGACACGTTTACAACTAGTCTATCTACATCATTAAACTACTACCAGCGTATCACTAAACTAAAAGAATTTTATATCATAAGTCAAAAAACAGTTATATAAATGGACAAGCAAGGGACTAGACATCTCAAACCAGAACTGAGTTTTTTTAAAAAATGTTATTTTTATAGCCAACAATTTTGGTGACTCTATTGAATTTTAAAGCTAAACAAAACATGGAACTGAAAATAATCTGACGTACACTCAAATAATGAGCAGATAATCAAAAATGTAAAACAAAAACATTTAATATTAATATATCAAAAAGCACACAACAAATACATACATATATATATATATACAGAAGAAAAAATAAAATAAGAAAGTACCCTTGGAAAAGACAGGAGATTGGCCACTTAGTTGCTCCAAAACCTAATTCATAAATAAATCAAAATCAGTAAATGGTTCACATCTACAGGTGCAGCATATATATATATATATATAATATAAATGTATGTATGTAGGGAAGTAGGTATAAAAAGTGGACCTTGGCAGCACGGGTGAGGCGATCGCCAGATTCACCGACGGAGATGTTGAGCACAAGTTTCTGGACTTTAATCTCTCTCATTGGATTCGCTTGCTTCCTTTCTGACGCCTTTTTTTAAATAAATAAATAAAACATCACAATCACATTTAATTCAATCAAAATCATCATTTGTTAGCAATCACAATTACAATATTCCAAAAGATTATAGCTTTCAAGAGTCAAAAACAAAACAAAACAAAATAAAATATATAATAAAAGAGTGTGTTTGTGTTTTTACCATTTTAGCAGCAGCTGCGGAGGAGATGTGAGGCGGCGACGCTGATAAATATTTGTGAAAAATGACGAGCCAAACAAAAGGGTTTTATTGTTAAGCAATGCCTTTTAGGGCTTCCCTCATACAGTGCAAAATGACACTTTTCTCCTTTTGTATTTTTACACTTAAAAAAAAATGATAAAAGATAAAAATAAAAAAAAAAAGAGTGATTCCGTTGCCGGGACTTGAACCCGGGTCTCTCGGGTGAGAGCCGAGTATCCTAACCAACTAGACTACAACGGAATTCCTGTCTCTTCTTTCCACATAAAACTAGAAAAACAAAATCACATAAAAGGCCAAGGAAAAAAGAAAAGTTATCCATTTCATTCTTTATTATTATTTCTTTTTAACACTTTATTCTTGAGTTTAAAATATAAGAAAAGAAAAAAAAATAATTGATAAGATAAAAAAAGAAAAAAAAATATTTTCATAAAAGACATTTTTAAGTTAAAAAAAATACATAAGAAAAGAAAGGATAAATTTATATAATTATACTTATTAAAATATCATACAAAATAAAAACAAACAATAACAATAAAAAAAAACATCACTGATCAATAGGTTTGAACAATCAGTTCAAAAAACAAAAATAGATTTGAACAATATAATTTACTTTCATTTGCATCGGGTATACCACCATTTGTACCTATCAATTGATATCATCCACTCGTTATATATAATAGTATTAAAATAACCGAACCTACCATCATCCCTTCCTTCTTCGTCTTCCTCACAATCTCCTGTTTTTTCTCTTCAGCTTTAGTTTTTCTTCTTTATCTTTGAAATATGTTGTTAGTTGCAAATTCAAGGGGCAGACTTGTATTTTCACACTTGGATGTAGAGTTTTTCATCCAAATCTGGCTATATTTGGCTGGAAAATCTTGATACAAAAAACCCCTAAGTTTTCTTATCATTCTTTTTCTTTTCTTGTTTAAAAACCCTCAAGAATGAGAACAGTGGTTTTTTTCCTATCCTTTCTTTTCTTATTCTTCTTAAATAAAACTCAAGAATGGAGTATACGTAAAAGAATATGCGGTCAATTAGAAGGTAAAAGAAGACAAAGTGATAAATGATCGTATAGTACATCGCTTAATTTAATCTTGTTTGTATATTATGGTACATCTATACAAATTTTGTGGTACAAATATCACTTCTCTATATAAAATGCCCAAACATATATATCAGATACTTCAACAATATATTATTTCAGTATATTGAACCAATACCTTTATTTTATTTTGTTTTCAATCTAACATATTAAAACTCAATATGCATATGTCACAATGTCACATCATTATTCATATAAAATTAAAATAACATTTTTAATTACATATATACACATATGCATAGTTGTCAAACTCGTACAAATCGAGTCAAAACAAAGTGAAAAAACACGACTCGGTGGATGACTCGGGTTTGCTCCAGACTCGTAGTATAACTCGTGTTTTGTTGCGCGAGTCGGTACGAGTCATGCTTCGAGTCACGAGTCACAAAATAAATTTTTAAATTTCAAAGTTCTTTTATTTTTTTTAAACATAATCTTTTATATGCTTTTAAATTTTATTTTTATTTTAATAATATTATTTATTTTTAGCTTAATATATCAATGCAATACCATATTTCTACAATTAAAATTTATACGTAATTACAAAATTATATATAATCAAATATCGAAACTCTTACAACTTGAGTTATGAGTCAAAAAAATTAAATTTCGAGTCGAGTTAAAAACACCGAGTCCATAATTATGTCCACATGTGAAATGTTACAATTTACAAAGAAAAGTTTGTCCCAACAAAAATCTTCAATGTGCTGCCAAACATTTTGATGAAGCACACCGATGATCATTTCAAAACTTTATTGGTAAGATATCGAATTTCAGTATACGTAGTTAAGCATTTTGGTTGGCATATGAGGGTTGGAGTGCTCTAACAAGGATCAAATTATATGTATTTTTTTTTTTTTTTGGTAAAAGGCTTTTAAGCCCGGTAAATATATTCCGCATTTTTTTCTACAATAGGAAAAACACATTACTTGGCAAGTTTTACGATTGAGTTTCTTCAATCATCTACAACACGCAACCCAGAAATCTGGATTCGAATTCTAGTCTACAACACCCTAATACATCTGAAATAAAGTAAAACGGAGAATGCTAGCTAGCTTCTGGTGTGTATGAAGAGGATCAAACAAGAATGGATATGCTTCCTGATGATGTTTTGTGCAGCATATTCATCCGCGCGTTTACAGGCACGACTAGTTGCTCAAATGAGATGTGTATCTAAACCCTTAAATGCTCTTTTATCTCAACCATACTTTATTAAATCTCATCTTAATCGGTCAATCGGCAACAACTCCTCTAAACCATTGGTGTTTGGAAGTCTATGCGGTTTCAGCAACGAACTATTCAGGTTGCACCCGTCTCAACCCTGTATTCAGCTCCCTGCTGATGCGCCATCTGGAAACACACACTGCTTTATTGCTGGTTCCATAAATGGCTTAGTATGCTTTTCAAGTTATGTAAACCGGTTACGTTAAAGGTTCCATTCACATTTTGGAACCCTTCTATCTCTGCCTTTTTAACTCTCTCACCGGGCTCTAATATTCACTCACAGGGTTTTCATGTCCTTGTTCGGTTTGGTTTTGATCCAAAAACTGATGACTACAAAGTTGTTAACCTTAACTTTTTGGAACAACATTTTATATACAGATCTTTTGGGGCAATTAAAGCAGCATGGTTGGATCAGTGGTAAACACCCTTACCTCTGAAGGCAGAGGTCATGGGTTCGATACTCATCCCATGCAAAGGTTGGAGGGCCTTTTCTACAATTTAGGTAGATACTGGAAGCAGCCTCTCTACTTAGGTAAAGGTAAGGTCTGCCTACATCTTAACCTCCCCCATACACCGTCGAGGTATTGGGGCTCAAAATCCACGGAAGGCGGCACAGAGCAGTTACTTACTTACTTTTCTATCTTTTGGGGCAATTACACTGAAAGAGGTGAACATAAGATTCTGAAAAATCCCGAAACCGCTGAATATGTTTCAAGTATAACTTTTTAAGATATTTTATGCTCATGTGTGATGAGCTTGCACCATAATCCTTAAGTACTGAATCTGTCTAAGCCATGCCATTAACTACAAAACTTATGGCTCCTCTCTATACAAATCCAAGATAATATCTTCCCAAAGTAGAAACCTACAACTTCTAATATTCACAATTACACTACATTTAATTTTTCGATACAGTATACACCATAAAGATCTGTTAACGAGGTCCTGAGAGCTCCATCGCTTCGAGTGTGAATGAATTCCCATCACGAACATCACTAGAATTCATAGAAAAACTGAAAGTTGTTCCATCACATTGTTGGGTGGCTCCAGTTTGTGTCTCCTCCAAATTGCATGGTTGACCTGTAATATCTTCTAGAACCTTCATGACTTCAGACATCTTAGGTCTAAGGGCCGGGTGTGGTTGAGTGCAAAGAAGTGCAAGTTCAACGGCCTTGCTTAGCTCTTCTGCATCATAACATCCTTTTAGATCCCTGTCTATTAGTACTTGCAACCGCTTCTCTTCATATAAAGTTCGAACCTGCATAAGTAAAATGAACCAAGTCGAATCATGAACATTATACGTCATATGTGTACTCATGTTTAGATATGGTATGTATATGCAGATATGTCCGTGCATACATGATAATATGATATATGCATATACATGATAGATGGCGCTTACCAAATCAAGAATCATTCCCTTTTGAACTTGACCATTCCCAGAATCTAATGCCTTTTGTCCAGTTATGAGTTCCAAAAGAAGTATACCAAATCCAAAAACATCTGTTTTCTCTGAAGATTGTCCAGTTGATAGATATTCTGGGGCAATGTGGCCCACAGTGCCTCGAACAGCGGTTGTGACATGTGAATCTCGGGGATCTAATAACTTAGCAAGACCAAAATCACCAACCACTGCTTCAAAATTCTCATCAAGCAAAATATTTGCAGCTTTAACGTCTCTATGGATTATCTTAGGGTTACATTGTTCATGCAAGTATAGAAGTCCCCTTGCGGCTCCAAGTGCAATATGCATTCGTCTACTCCAATCCAAAAGTGGTGTTTCCCGACCACCATCTATAATTAGAAATTATATTAGAAGTGAAGAAAACACTAAATTTAACTCTGCTTCTATTAATAAACTTTTTAATACTAATACCAAAAAAAAACAATGACACCAAATATGTTTATGACATACAAAAAAAGCAATGACACCAAATATGTTTATGACATGTACTGATATTGCTATAAGTCATCTGAAAACCTATAATGAACTTTGATTCTAAAGCTTGTTTGATTTGACATCCAAGCTAAAAGGTCAAGTAAAAAGCTTTTAACGATTACTAAGAATCACCACGAGTTTCCGTAAACGTGTCAAAAACGTAATCTAGATAACCAATTAAAAGTCGAAAGATCAAGTTGTTAGGAATGACAATAAAAAAGGTGAAAGTCAAAAAGAGGCATTTGAAATCTAGATATAACGTCTTTTTTGCTACTCCCTTGTTCCTTATAGTTGACTTTTGAGTGTCAAACAAACCACTTTGAGTTTTTCAGCAAAATTATTTCCCTATTATACAGAACTACAAAAGTGTAACGACTCCAACCAATATAAGCATATAACTTTCACCAAGGTGTCGAGGATGTCGAAGAAAACATCACGCTGTTTTAGTAATGGATTTCAGTCCATTTGAGGGTAGAAATAGGAAGGAGTTAGCAATGTTACCTCTCAAGCGATCTGCAACACTTCCATTGGGCATATAAGGATAAACAAGTAATCTCTCATCAGAAGTCAAACAAAACCCATAAAGACGTAAAAGATTCCGGTGCAATGCCAAGCTTATCATCTCAAGTTCAGTCTGAAATTGCACTTCCCCGGAGAAATTAGGGTCTTTTAGTCTTTTCACAGCCACCAAAGTCCTATTTAAAAGACACCCTCTGTAGACTACTCCAAACCCACCTTGGCCTAGAATGTTTTTGGAACTAAAATTCCCTGTTGCGACTTGCAATTCACGGAATGTAAACCTCTGTAAATGACTGACATTAAACTCGTAATCTTGCTGCACTGTAAATGTTGAGATCATTAACCTTTTTATAAGGAATCCCCAATAGATATGCATATGCTCAAATAAAGAAAGAAGATTTGTTCATAGATAATATACCATAGGATGTACATATAAGGCGAGCTCGGTACCAATGGACCCCACAAACAACAAGCATTATAGAAATTACGAGCGTGCAACTAACTCCAACCATAACAGACACAATCCAACGATGCCGCTTGTCAACTTGTTTTTTTGAATTACTTTCTAAGCAGGTGAAAGGTAAAATGATTGGTACACATAAGAGATTGATACTAAAAAACATAAATTAACCAGTCAATATACAATTTTACCATCTCCCACTTGGGGGGCATTCACACAATTTAACGAGGATGATGAAGTGCAAAGATAGTTATTCCCAGTGATCCTGCATCACCATTAACATAAACTTGAACTTTGTGGGTTTTTTTCCTTCTCTTTAGCACAATAACATTAAGAGGTTTTTGTAAATAAGAACAGTTTGCTAGAAGAAAATACAGTACCTATAATCTTTAGCTCTTATTTTTGGAGAGGCACCACTGAGATTATTAAACGACACATCCCTGCAATATCCATAATAGATTCAATTATTCATAGCTGCACCTTTAACTTGGGCCTGCTTTAGAAAAGTTCCGAATTGATACATTTGGTTTGTTGTTTCAAATTAAACTTAACAAATGATAACCAGTAACGACATACAAGAATGAAAGACCTGTGAGGTTTGCCACAGGTCCAGGAATATCACCTGACAACTTGTTTTTGTTTAGTCTCCTGAAAATTGTACATAGAAAGTTATAAGACAGAAAGGTGAAAAGAACTATGCAAGGATATTCAGATGCAAACTTACAGATAACTTAGATGAGTCAAGGAGCCCAAAGAGCTTGGAATTTCGCCTACAAACTGATTACTTGATAAATCAAGAGTTTCCAATCCTGTAAGCTTACCAATTTCAGCTGGGATTGGACCCGATAATGCGTTGTTCTGTAGTAACCTGTGAAAATTCCAACCAAAAACACAAAAGCAATGAATAAAGTGTGTAGTTATTTGTTAGTAGATCAACTTTTGATTGTTAAAGCAAATAGGATGAAAATGATTTTGCAACATTTGACTGAACACATGGTATTATGCAAACGCTTGGCTATTCATCCAATGTCTTGAACGGCCTCCACCGATAACAAGCATATGAAGTTTGCACAACATGTATAATTGTAACAATAAGCAGTTATAAAGGAAAAGGGCATACAGTTAAGGACATATATGTCTTATAAAAATAAATGTTACACTTTTTTGGCATGGAAAAAGATTAAAAGAATCTTTAATAGAATAGTGTGAAATATAGATAACCTACTAACTGAAGAAATCATGATATTAATACATATGAGATTGTTGACTAAACTCACAATGTGCGTAGGCGTCCTAAGTTCCCGATACTTGGGGATAATGTCCCTGCTAATCCGGTACTAGCCATTTCACTTGAAAAATTAGACAAAAACATTAGCACTCAAGAAGTTAGATATTGCAATATATATGATTCCCTCCATCCCAACATTTGGAGTTAACTTTTAAACCTTTAGGAATAAAGTGACTTTATCATCAATCTGATTCAGGTTGACGATAATAATGTTATTCAGGTATTTAAACTTAAGAGCAAAGGGAATGCTATGCATTAAAGTAAAGATACAAAAATCGCAAAGATAAAAATACTAACAGAGAAATAACAAAACCCTCTGAAGAACAGGCAACCATGTTCCAAGTACATGGATCAACAGAATTAATATCCCATCCATCAAGCACATGATACTCATCTATCAATTTACCCTTCATTGACATCAATGCTGCCACTGTCAAATACCACATTTCACATCTTCAATCAAATAATAATCAAATCACAAAATGAGTGTCATAAAAGTTAAATGTTTGTTTACTTTTTCCTTTTTAAATTCATGATCCTTCATTTTTATGTTGCATTTCCCACCACTGGGCTACTACAGACTATTTGTTTTTACCGTGCACTCAAAAACTACCAGACTATTTGTTTTTTTTTACTAGAACTCAAAATCTTTACCTTCAAAGTTGACACCTTTTGGGGAAAGAAGACTATCAGAAGCACTCACCAAAGAAACAGAAGCCCCAAACAAAATCACCCACAAAATTACAAACTTCATAATCTTGTTTCCACAAAAAACAAGACTTTATGAATCTTTACAGTAAAAAACAACAACACCCAGAAATATTTGTTGAAAGAAAAAGAAAAACCCAGAAATAAAAATGGAAACTTGAGTCAAAAATGTGGTTGGTTTGTACAATGTACACTTTCTAAAGTTACAAAAATGTTGTGTTGTTTTTTGTTTAATCTTGTTGGAATCAAGTTTCTCGAGTAACTAAAATGTAGCTTGTTGCTAGTTGTTTTTAATGTTTAATTATATGAAAATGAATAAAGAAGTGATGTTATAAGCGTTGGAGTTGATGTGTGGAAATTGGGGGAATCAAATTTCAAAGTGAATTGAAAATTGGAGAAGAAATATTTTAATTTAATATTAGTATTAAAATGATCATTGAGATTTGGAAATTGAGATAGATGGTTCCCTTGTCCTGAGCCATGAGTCAACTGACAGAGTACAGATTGGTTGATTATCAGAGCTGTATTCTTGCTGACACTGATTGTTGTGTTTTTATCATTTGTATAACCAAAAAAAAATGTTTATTTTTTGATTTTAGTAAGGTGTAAATACATAAATTGTCTTAACAAGATCCGCATTATAAAGACAGCTTGCCTGTTAAAATTCTCGAGAAAAAAAACCCATTTTTTCAAGGCAGGAACTTCAGAGAGTAAACTTTCGATAATGATAATACTTCCTAACAAATTATCTAATAATTCTCTTAGTTTCATGATCGAAAAATGTACAGTAATTAGGTAATTTTACTTAAAGACGTACTAATTATGTTTGAAGGCGTCATATTATACAATAATGTGAAAGATGTTTGTTCATGTACAATTTAAGTATTACGGAGTACTTATTAATATATGACTATCATTTAAAGAGAAAAAATGAAAATCATTATATACATTTGAATTTGACACATTTCATCATCAAAATTTTAAACTTGATTTCAAATATATATTATCAAATCCAATCCACTCATACTTACAAGTTATCTATAATGCGACTAAAACTTGTGATCTATATAAACCTCAAAAATATTAGGTAGTGTCTGTTATTGTCATCATTGTTTTTTTTAATCTCATCCTTCTCTTTTGGGGCATCATGTAGATTTTTTTGTATTTTCCGATAATGGAATACATGGTGTAAAGGATTACATAACATATATATTCTTTTTAGGCCTGGTGGCAATCCCTAAATGTATATGAAAACCCTAAGTTCAACTTTTAATTAGAGTCATTAGATCAAATGATGATGTCATATACCTTATTTAACTTTTTAGATTTAATTTTCTATACTATATTATAAAAAAATAGTCCTCATATTAAAAGTTACATGTGAAAAAATATTTAAAATACCTTTACACAATTAGTCTTTATTTTTTCAAAAATCTCAATTACTTTTACATCAATTATTTACACCACTCGCCGCCGCCTCTAATACCAAAATTCATCGCCAACCACCACACTGTCGTCACCCCGAACTCCGTCGCATAACGCAGGTATTGTGCTAGTATTTTTAATAGAATTAAATTATTATTATTTCCCTAATTAAGTTTGTAGACATTAATAATTAATGTTTTTAATGATATAATTATGAAAACTAATATTTATATATTTTACATCATTTTTTATCTTTAAAATTAATTTTTTATTTTTCAACAATAAAACTTTTATTTTTAACGTAATACGTTTTTATTAAATTATATTTTTGTATAGGATTTTTATCATATAACGAATAAATTTTGGTTATAAGGATTTTTGTATAAGACTTTTATTATATAACGTTGTTATTAAATAAATGTTTTTGGACTAAAAAACAAATAGGAAATCAATAGTAAGTTATTACAATTATATATCAGAAAAATAATTGTATTAAAATTGGAATGATATTATGCATAATCTTAGCTTAGATTAACATAACATGAGATAGAGAACCCTTTTTTTTTCGAGAACCTTTGAGAACTTTTCAAATCAAGCCCAACCAATGATTATTCTTTACATGAAAATTGTTTTTTTTATTGTTTTCTGAATAACTTATGTATAATTTTGAAGTTTATAATTGTGTGGAGGCATGGATTATCATCCGTTATACAATTATGTGGAGATTTGGATTCTTGATCACATGTACACGAATATTGCTATGATCACATGTATGCAAGTCGATCACATGTAATCATAGCAATATTCATGCACATGTGATCAAGAATCCAAATCTCCACATAATTGTATAACGGATGATAATACATGCCTCCAAACAATTATAAACTTAAAAAATACACATAAGTTATTCAGAAAACAATCAAAAAACAATTTTCATGTAAAGAATAATCATCGGTTGGGCTTGATTTGAAAAGTTCTCAAAGGTTCATCGCAAAAAAAAAGGTTATCAAAATAACTTTTCACACATGAGATATATGATAATTAAGTTAATTATTAATTTTAGTGTATAACTAAATTATTCGAATAAAACGTTAAAGTACAAGTACAATGACAATGTAGACATTTCGGATGAATGAAAGACTCCAAAGAATTCAAAATCTTACTTAGCAAGACCTCTAATAGATAATGTAAGTCACTGTTAATCGGAAACTAAACGACCACTTAACTTCATGTTTTTAGTGGTTTAATTCTTACATGGTTAAATGTTAGTCAACTTATGATGATATTATAAAAATTTAACATGACACTAATTATATATATTTTTTGCGTATTAGCGGGTAACAATCTAGTTGGAAAAACAAAGGAAGCAATAGAATGGACGAAAATATTGCATTGAATTCTCTTATATTAATATTTCATTATCCAACTATATAAAAATATATTGTAATGTAATGATTTCTGTTTTTGGCGTGACCGGTGAATGATGGTATGCATCTCGTGAATCCAATAAATGAATATTCGATCATATTTCAGTCATTGATGATTGGGAGAATCTTAGGAGCTTGACTACAGAAGTAGAAGACACGGATAATATACATTTGTTTAAGCAATTAAGCACATCAAGGACATGGCAAAAGTTATGCCAGCCAATTACCCACTGGTCCAGTGGTGGCACACGAGTTGCTCCTATAGTCCTATTAATCCCAAGTTGTGAGGAGATCTTTGGGAGGTTTTTTTTAGGCACCGTTACTTGGCTAGTGGTAACAAGATCTTATTTAGACAACGCCGTTGTTGAGTTAGAAACTCACTATTTGTCGCTAAAGGTATGCTTTCATTGAAAGTCATCTGTCAACAAAACCTAATAATAAAAATATCTTTAAAAAATGACATGTGCCAAGAGAAAGGCGCATCAAGCACGAAAAGTATACACCATGGAATGTGTAGCAATATTATGATTCAAACTAAAACTGCAGAAAAACCCTGACGAGTGACAACAAATTGTTCAAGCCAAATAGCCTTTATTTTGCCACCGTGTAGTTAATTTTCCGCTTTCGAGATATGTCTAAGTTGAATTGTGTTAGCACATGCATCCAAAACCATTGATTCTAACAAGACTTGTTGGATCTTTATGCCTTTTAAATGTCTGTCCGGTTAAAAGCAACGACCATGGATGCAAATGTACGAACCATCTTATTCCATCAATCACGAAAGTTGAGTTAACTAATGTTACATGTGTGCCGTATATGCCCGTAGGCGTTTAAGAATCTAGATGGAGAGTTGAAGAGCATAACAGACTTTCAACAATAGGGTTTCAAAGGGTATTTACATACTTAAGTTAAACATAACATCCACTGAAAAAAGTAAAAACAAAAACAACATAGTTGTATGCATACCTACAAATGGAATAGCAGCAAGAAACAACCAAAACTTTCAATCCTACCTTCTCTCCTCCATATATATATATATATATATAGATCTAGCTAAAAGCATAACTTTGATCTCCAAGGAACAAAGTTTCCCATCCCAAAAAAAAGAAAAATATACAAAAGCACCTTCGTTTCTTTGCTCCTGTTAGCCGATACATAGAGACACATACAAAGAAAGAAGTTTTAATACGCCTATGTTCACATCTCCTGAATCAGCTTTCCTCTTATCTCTATATCACTGCAGGTTGCGGAAGCTGTAAATTCATTTGCTTCTTCATATGATCTGGGATTAACCTGTTAACAAGCTCTGGAGACGCTCCGAATAACTAGAACATGAAAATATGATTTAATAGACCACCACAAGAAATATGATTGAGTTAACAACCAGGAGTGAAACTATACCTCTTGTTTGAAGTTGAAGAGCGGGGGTAATGGTTGACCATTTGGTAAGTGAGCATTAGGTTGCCGTACCTCATCAAAGAATGGATGTGCTATGGCCTCAAGCTGAACGTAAAACCCGCAATAGATTAAGGGTAGATATAATATAACACAAGCATATTTCTCCAATTATAGCAAGGAGGAATGACGATAACATATGGTGTCATAAAAGCTTACAGCACTGCAGCGAAGATTTGGGGAATACTGTAGGAGACGGGAAGCAAGATCAATTGCTTCAGGAGGCATTCGCTTATGGAAAACCTAAAGCACACAAACACTGAATTGTAATTTACTTTATTCAACAGTGAGACAGTGAGTAATGGCTAGAGGCAGCAATTATGACCCATTGACTATCAATTGGTCAAACTGGGCTGTGCTACATCTTTCAAACAGCTCAAAGGGTTCAATAAAACGGAAAAAAAAAAAAAAAACTAGCTAAAAGGCTAAAATGGGTTGAAAGGAAGGAAGTCACCCTAAAATCTTGCCGTTCTATTCAAAGATTGTGTTTTGAAATCATAACTGACAAATTTATTATCTTTAGAAGATTAAATAGTCAAAAGATTGTGGCGGAACAACCCAACTCGGTCTATTTGAGAATTACCCATTTCAGTGTGCACCGGCTTTGACACATTGCTCGACCCCCTAACCCACCCATCTTACCACATCCAATAATGGAAAATAAATCATACCTTGTGCCAAGGGTGAGCCTTTATTTGAGGAAACCTAAAATCATTGTAGTTTGGATTCATACAACGGATTTCTTCGCGAGTTGGTGTGCCTAAAACCTGACATAGCAACCGTAAGAAATTATAAAATTATACCATGGCCCTAACTTTATGATGAGAATTCAAATTGTACCTTGATAATCTCCACAAGCTGATCCACTGCATTTTCGCCAGGGAAAAGTGGCTAGAAAATATGTAAAGGCAGAAAAGATTAGTGCCAAAATGTATATCGATGACTTGTATTGTGATGGGAATGGTGTTGACTAGAGAACCTGTCCCAGAAGAAGTTCAGCAAGAATGCAACCAGCAGACCAAATATCGATTGAGGTCGTGTATTCTGTGGCACCAAAGATGAGTTCTGGTGCCCGATAGAAACGTGAGCATATGTATGATATATTTGCTTCTCCCCGCACCTAACAATGGTCAAATAAATAAAAACTTTCATTTTACATAAGAAAACAAACTTCCCTATTGAATACTGCCATTATTACTAATTGGAACTGAGACTACTGATGGCATCAAAAATCCCTATTAAGGCTATCCAACTATACCGAAAGTATCATATCCCCAATTAGGTTACCAAGCCTCATAGCCTCAAAAGAGGCCAACTACAGAACAATGTTCATACACCAACTCTGTCTATCTCAATAGGCCAGCAGGCGGAACGAGGAGAGGGCCCAACAATCATACACCAACATTGCCTAAAATAAAAAGACTACCCTGATTTATATTTTGTTTGGTGCATTGAAAATGTACAACTTAAAAAGTTAGACATAGGTTGCAAGAAAGGGTGATTGGTTGAAAACAAGAGGGGGGTAGCTTTACAGCACATGTAATTGAGAAACCAATTATAAATTATCATGTTTTTAAATTTGGGTTTGGCATATCAGACAGTTCAATGGTAGGGTCATAATGGTCATTTTATCTTTTTCCCGTGTACAGTTGTCCTTATTTGGTGCAAGTGAAACTGTTTGCATAGTTGGATTCATGCCAATTTTTGTCTAGTTTGGTGATCTAGCAGAAATTCTTGCCATAGTTTTGCAACTTCTGTTATTCTGTATGCATTACTATCTATCAGATCTAATGTATAAATGATACTCTAAATAATCTATTGCCATTTTTTCTAGACCATCACGTTCAAATAATTATGTTATATTTTTATGAGGTACATGAAAATCCAGTGAGAAATGGAACCTAAGAAAAATATATGAAATGTGAAGAAGTAACATACTAGCATTTTTGCACTTCCAAAATCACAGATCTTAACTTGGTGAGTATCTGGGTTAACCTGAAGAAAATTAAATAAATAAGCTCTAAAAGATTCATAGAATAAGAACAAAAAGTCCAAAATAAATAGAAAGTGAGATAAACTGGCACCAAAACATTCTGAGGTTTCAAGTCCCTATGGCAGACTCCAGCAACGGTATGCATGTATGCCAGACCCCTAAAGATCTGAAACTTTCACTGGTTATTTCATGAAAAATGAAACAAAAAAAACAACCCCTTTTGATAAAAATAAATGAACAAACTCACTTGATACGTGTAAAGTTTCACATAAATGAGCGGCATGCCCTGGTGTAGATTGTTATAATGCTTTAAAACTCGATACATTGTCTCTGGGACATACTCCATCACTAGGTTTAAAAAAAGCTCGTCTCTGCTTGTAGTTGAAAAGAAGCAATGCTTTAAAGAAACGACATTTGGATGGTCCATCGTACGCATTAACTGCAGCTCACGGTTCTTGTATCTTTTGTCTTGCAATACTTTTTTTATAGCAACAGTTTCTCCAGTTTCTATGCATTTCGCCTGAAATAGCAGAAGATTAGAAGAAACAGCAAAACACAAAATTATCTGTGTGTCAAAGGAGCATAGCTAAATACCTGGAAAACTGTTCCAAAGGATCCTGTACCTACAATGCGCTCTGCCATGTAACTAACAGTCTGCATGAAATCAAATTAGACAGTTAGAGGATTCTAAGAAGTTTTATTGTCATCATGATTTCCTTTAATATGCAGGGTCATAATTATAATAATACTTGAAAATTTTGTAGCATTAGAACTGATTTATGAAATAAATGTAAAGTTACTAACAATCTATAACTCATAGGGGGTGTTGAATATGGGATATTGGCTAATCAAATTAGATAATCCGCTGTAACAAGACAGGTAGTCGAAGATATATGAGTATGCTTATGATGTTTGAAGATTTACCAATCGGAGAAACAAATGTGTGAGTGCTCAGCAAATTCTAGCTATTTTAGGAAATAATAGATAGGATGGCAATAAATGCAGTTTTGTAAAATTGAGCGAGACATTATACTCAAATAATCAAAACAGCAATTTGTTTATCCAATCATTAAAGCTGGTTACTCAATAATCACTTGAAAAATACAAACTCAAATATGCCGCTTATGCTAATGATTATATTACAGACGAAAAACATCAAAGTGAAGTGTTAGCCAAAAAATTGTCGTTGTGCATCATGAGAAGGCCATTTTGTCCAATTAGACGTTAGTCATCAAAGCGACGTAGTCACCAGAAAAGTTAATGTCCATCATGAGAAAGCTAGCTTGTCCTATTATTCGTTCGTCATCACAGTGACGTATTCACCAAAAACGTTAACTTACATCACTGGAACATCCACTTGTCCAACTAATCATGTGGTACAGCTTCAGCAGCTGACGAATATTAAAATATTTCTAAATGCATGCCTATTACACAAGTAAGCTTTGGATTGATACATTTAAAACACAGATCTACAAAAACAACACCAATAACAGAATTATTATTGGAGGATAAGATACGATGGATATAAATATGTCAATCAATGTGGCTAATGCTATTAGTGAGTTATCATGAAACCTACTAAACGCGGCATACCTGTTTCGGTTCTCCATTCTTGCCTCCAATAGTCGTTGATATGATGTGACCAGCTTGCGCTTCATTTCCATCAAGTACAGGAGCAGACATTTCCTGCATCATTTATTAAGAAACTTTTTTAAACAAATACTTCTTGATGCCGTTTATGTAGAACAAATGTGCAAAAAAACATTTGTTTTGTTACTGTATTAGCAGAATAAAAAAATGTTTATCACCCGCGAAAAACTTAAATTGCATATGTCTCTTGAACTTATACTTTTCCTACTTCACCATCAAAGCCCTGCTCTTACTAAACAATACTTAAGCATACTTGTCCAAAATATCATGATGGATATACTATTCCAGCTATTAACATAGCAAAAAAACATACGTTTTGATTATCATTCACAGTGCATCCAACCATGACAGAAACGCGACACAAACCGAAAGCTAAAATCTAACAAGATAACAATACATTCAAAAAACTCTAAGATGCATAAACCTAGGGGTTACGTGGACCTTGGACGTGCACTTCAACAGATTATTACAATTTGAAGTTGCGATACTCGGTTCATTCAACAATTTTAATACAGTAGAAACTCTTTCGAAAACTAATTAACCTGATAAATGAAGAATAATCTGCCTCATTATAAGATTATAATACTTTCAGACAAAATAATCACGTTCAAAGCACACACACACCCACACACTTAAAAACTAACTTAATTTCATGAAAATCAAAAGAAGTAAGTTTTAAAAAATGTAGCCAAATCAGCTCAACAAATCAGTAAAACTTAATTAAAAAAAAGTATTAAAATAAAGGAAGTTAAAGATATAACTGATCTAGCAAAAACCACTAACATTAATAGAGAAAATTTACAAAACTGCAAACTTTAAAAATCTAGACCTAAGAAACCCTTATTGAAACCCTAGTACACTTCATCAAATGATCAAAACATTACATTTTTAGCAAAAAAACAAAACAAGAATCTTGGCCATATTCAACATATCCACTTCATAAATTTGCAAAATCAAGAAAACCCAAATCCCAAATTTTGTATACTCCAAAAAATATATAATCTTTAATTTTCTTTGAATAAACCTCAAATTTTATAAAACAAGAATTACTTGTACAGTTATATACATATATATATACACACATATATGAAAGATGTACACACATATGGATATAGATATATACCTTATTGTCACCGGCCATTGTGTGCTCCGGCAGGCTGAGTGTGACGGCAAAAAGGAGAAAGAAAAGGAAAAAAGGAAATGTTTGTTTTTCCTTTTTGGGGAATTAAAAGAAATGAGAGAAAAAAGATTCCTTTTGAATAAATTAAATTAAAATTAAAAATTTATGATGGTAATAAAGAGACCCCATGACACAAACAATTACATGTGAATACAGCTCTTGTTTCTTTTGCCTCTGTCTGAGGTGGATAGAGAGAGAGAGAGAGGTGGTCATGGACTCATATTGTCATGAGTCTACTACTACTACTACCACCCTATTTTTATTGCTTTATCACCCCACTAAAAAGTTCGTTTTTTTTTTTTTCTTAAATATATTACAGGGATTGTGTTAATGATTTGCCCAATTTCATCTGTTGTTCTTCACTTTCAAAAATTATCTCATTTTCTCTGTTGGTTTATTCATCAATAGTCCAAAAATAAACGGCATCAATTTTACTCCGTTAACCTTACTGCTAAAAACTATGCGAGGACACAAACATATTTTCAATTTTTTTCTGACCATTGTTGTAATTACTAGTGTGGCGAGTTTTTTTCCAAAATAGTGTAGTGGGAAACTTATTTACCAAACTAGTATAGTTTCAATAATATTTACCATTTTAGTATAAAACATAATTAAACATTATATTTATATCTATTAAATATAATAAATAAAGATATGTTGATAACACATGTTGTTCGATTGCATTCACGTTCATTTTTTCTTTCAATAAAGATTGGGTATAAAAAATACAAACATACACATTGATTAATTAGGCAAACACAAAATCGATACTATGAGTTTTCTGAAGATGAAACAACACTACAAAAACAAAAATATCAGCATTTACGATGACACGTGAATACAAATCGATCAAGTATGTCCCAAACACTAAAAATTTATGCTCTATAATATCAATCTAACTTGATATTATTATACGCCAATTAGTTTAATAATTTGAGATACTAGGATAATAGCTAAAGCTAAAAGCAATTACTTGGTAGTTAATCAAAGATGTTATTCTCAATGGGATGACATCCTCTCTAGAAATGTCTCTTTCATTGATTCGACGATCCGCATTTGATTTATCATTTATTCTATTGTTTCAACAGAAATACCATTATATTTTACTATTTCTTTATTAGTGATTTTTTGTATATTTATCAACATTTTTTTTATAAAGTTAGTTTCGATTCAGACGTGCTGAAGACAATTTTAACCAATAAATTGTTGGACCTCCAACCCCCTCCTCATGGAAAATACCTTGAGATGAGAAACCCAAAATTCGAACCCGAGACATTGGGGAAAACTCACCTTCGAGGCCCACATAATAGATTTAGAAAATACCCCTGACCAACCCACCTAATTTAATGTTTAATTAAGTTGTATACTAACATATCTTTATTTATTATATTTAATAAATATAAATATAATGTTTAATTATGTTTTATACTAAAATGGTAAATATTATTGAAACTATACTAGTTTGGTAAATAAGTTTTCCCACTACATTAATTCCCTCGCACCTCCATCATTTGTGGTATTTGCATCTATCAATCACAAGATATAACGATTGGTAAAGTTTTATAAAGAATAAATGAGACACTAGGTTCAACAAGATAAATTTTAAAAGTTAACAACGATTAGTATATATTGGTCAAAGCAAAGGGACGATCTGTGGTAATTTATTCTCTATTGTTAGTTTGTTATTGTAATTTTTTTTTACTATCTATACTTCCATATTATATTATAAATAAAATAATTCTTTATTTATGAAAATATTAAAAATTATGTTATATTTACACCTAGAGCCCTTAAAATGTTTTTATAACACTTTAAATAAATACATAAATCATAAAATGTTCATGTAAGAAGGGCTACGTGAAAACACTTTTTATTTATGAGGACATAAGGACATTTAAAGAAAAGTTACAGTAAATTATAAAAAAAAATAATATAGAAAAACTAAATTTTTGTTGAGAATTAAATGCAAAAATGGTCCTTGTGGTTTGTGAGTTTTTACAAAGACAGTCTCTCTCTTGAATTTTTAGCAACGATAGTCCCCGAAGACATGTTTCAGTTGCAACGGCAGTCCCTTTCTAACGAATTCGTTAATTAATGTCGTTAAGTTTTCCATGTGAGTAGCACGTGAGGGGTATTAATGTCTTTCGATCTACACAAACCTAGGGATGTTCAAAACTATCTATATCTGAACCTGTTATCCAAAAATCCAATCCGTTTTTTTTTATTTAAAAAAGTCGGATATCCTATATTTCAGACTTAAATTCGAATAGCGACTTTTGAAAAAGTTTAAGAATTTCAATATCTTTTTTTTCTTAAATCCAAAAATATCCGAAAATGTCAAAAAAAATATCGAAAAAAACTATTTTCAATATTCGAAAATATTCTAACTTTTACGAAAATATCTGAAACCTAGTCTAAATACGAAAATATTTAGGATTTTTTTTCTTTCTAAAATTCGAATACTTCGAATATTCAAAAACTTCGAATATCCAAAATTTTAAATATGTTTGGATTTTTCCGAAATTTCTAATATCCGAAATTTTCGGGTGATATTCAAGTTTCCACTATCAGATTTTTGGATATTCGATCTTTCGCATAGTTAATTTCAATATTTAAACTTTTCGAATACTATTGGATATATTCGAATGCCCGAGATTTTCAAAAATCATTATTCGGACCCGAATTTTAGGATATCCGAAGTTCGAATATCTTTTTTAGATAAAATCAGATTGGATTTTCATATTACAGGGTCGGATACGAATACTTTACAAGAGATCTCAAGTTTCCAAACGAAAGAAAGCCTACCAATAAGAATAGCAATAAAAAAAGGATGAAAATGTTGCAATTAGTTCCAGTGCTAGCAAGGTTGTTGAATTAAGACGTAAATTAAAGTTGATTTGCCAATTTAGAAACCACCTCTAAGATGGCCAGTGGTTAACATACTGACATCTTTACAAGAGACCTCAAAGTTTGAATCACGTTAGAAGAATTTTGGGGTGGTGGTACATCTGAATAGGAATCCCGAATAGAAAAAATTTCATCCATTTACCCATTTTTTTTGTTCACAAAAAAGTAAAGAAATCTTAGGTTACTTATGATTATTTAGCAAATCTCAATAACTGAACAAAAACTATTCATAAGGTTTTGCAATAGAGATTAGAACATGATCCCCTTTCAAGCTTCAACACATCTGACATATGTTTCTGTTCTAGCTAACTTTTTTGTATATAATATTTGACCCATTTAATCATTTGAGAAATAATTAAGTGAATCCAATGAATCAATGATCAAGGCAAACTTAAAAAAGGTTGTTATTACACAAATTTTGAAAATAAAAGATCACCCAATAGAAGTAAGAAAATAAAAAATTCGGTATCCAATGTATGAGTTTTAAAGAGCAAATTAACAATTATAGGAGGACTGTACATCGTGGTTGTGACAAGTAATGGTAAGGTGGGCATATATATAGTTTCTTCTGCAGACATGTATAGTTTGGTGACTTTCGCAAAAGTCAGTTCCCATACTCATCATAAGGAAATGGAATAAACACCCCTAGAAGAGGAACAAAGAAAGAGAAACACTCACAATTCATATATATATTATTTAAAGCCCTACAAGTAAAACCGTCAACAAAATTCTTGTGTTTGTGACAAGGAATATTGCCAACGCTGGTTCAATTCATAGATCTTTCAGCAATGCACATGTAGTATTTGCCGATCTTCACTGTAACTAGTTAATGTCTGTGTTATTATTAAGCAGAAGGAGGAGAAAATTGGACGTGTGCAATGATGTTGATATTTTTTAGTCTTTAGGTAAATAAAACTGTTCTAACGTTGTAATTCTCTGATTACTTATGGTTAGAATAACGAGATTTGTAAAAGAATGTGACAAAGTTACTGTAAGAAAAAGAGTTATCGAGATATATAAGCATAAGAAACATGATGAAACTTTTACCTTCAAACAAAGTTTACCAACTTTAAGCTCCTTGACATGGCGAAGTGTGAGTATGAGTCCTTGAAGCATCTCTTCGTTCTCTTTTTCATAATAACCCTTCCAATAATTCAAGTTAGCTTTCAGTAAAGATGGCACATCTAGCAACAAAAGCATCCTCATATACAAAGAATCTTGTATAGTTAGTGACAAAGCATTTGGAGCATTGATTTCAAAAATATCCCCAACATCAAAGTCATGTGTTCCGTAGCACCCAGAGACGACCAAATTCTTAACACTTTTAGAAGTGATATCAAGCCGCCTATGATCATAGCGACAATCCAGGCTCAAGGTCTCTAATAAAGGACTTTCGGATAATATATTTTGAATCAAAGCTTCATCTAATTCTGCATGTGAGACATGTTGGAACCACGTTAGTGTGACCATCACTGATCATGTGTCATTCTTGATATGATAATTGACGATAATGAAATCCCTATGTCTAAGTAAATATTCGATGGACGTATTTACTCTTAAAGACATATTATAGGGTTTCCCATTAGGTGATTGGACTTGAGAGGACTAATGAGGCACGAATTAAACACCAGAGGGACTTAATATGAAAATACTCTCCTTATATATATAGAGAGTAATTAACCCTAATTTAGGGTTAATCACGAAATTAATCACAGCCCCCATAACAAAAATTCGTCCATCTTCTCTGTTGAATTCATTAGATCAGAATTCATCACTCCATCCTAAATTAATCATCTTATTTTGGGAACCCGAAATCAATGGCAAATATGTTTAATGCCTTTACAGGTTCCTCTGGATCTCACGGTACGTGTATATTACGAATTGAATCATGTAATATTTCAACATGTGGTATCAGAGCAGGTTTCGAAGCTATCATTTGATTTGATTCGTTTTCGTACCCTAATTCGCGAACTGAAGAAAGCGGAAGCTTAAATTCGTATGCTTCTTACGAACTTAAAGTTCGTTAGAACTGAAGCTTAAATTCGTATGCCTCTTACGAACTTAAAGTTCGTTAGAACTCTAACTTCGTGAGAACTTCCTTACGAACTCTAAGTTCGTAAACAAAATCACTAAGTTCGTAAGAACACTCTAAGTTCGTAAGGCTTATATGTGTACAGAACTGAACTTCTGCTCATCTTCGCACTTACTTCCTCACGAACTTACCTTATTTTCGTAAGCTATCTTCGTTGCTTATGTTCGTAAGCTATCTTCGTTGCTTATGTTCGTGAGCTATCTTCGTTTGTTACTTACGAAGATAGTTAACTACTTACGAAGTTAATCACTATTTACGAAGATAGTTAACAACTTACGAAGATAGTCAACTACTTACGAATTTAATCACTACTTACGAAGTTAATCCTTACTACGAACTTAGCTATCTTCGTACCGTGCTTATTTTCATGGATTACTGATTAACTTAGTTGATTATCATGTTCGTGCTTACTAGTTTTACCTTATAATTTCGATGGGAAAATTTGTCTCTTATTTTCGAAAATAATTTTTTTCTGAGGCATTTTTACCATAGCACTTCAAGGGTAAAAATTTTTGGGGCTCTGCCCCTTGGACCCCGCCAGGGGCTGCCGCCCCTTGGACCCCGCTCCCAAGGGCGCTGCCCCCGGACCCCCGTAGTGTGTGGGGGCTTAACACAAATGTACATGGTTTCATCATCCGTGCCCAAAGGTCAGATGTGATTCTCATGGTGTGTTCTTTTCCTTTTAGATAATGAACACTAAGTATATTGATTCTGCCCAAAGGTGATTTAATATACTCTATGTGCTGAAAGGAACATTTTTCATGCATAAGATACACGATTCTTAATTTTGTGCCCAAAGGTCAAAAGATAAGCGTTGTGACGCATGAACCTAATGCTCATGTGTACTTAGATATTAGTTACTTCTGCCCAAAGGTGATGTAAATCTAAGTAGAGCCTTATGTTAACTTATTGTTTTGGTGTTTACAATAGGTTACCTATCACTAGCTTCATTAGTAAAATGGTCTTAGTCTCATTACTTCAGGAACATTACTTTAGCCTCTTACGTAAGGAACATTATTGTTAGCCCTTAGTTAAGTTTAGGCATTACTTTAGTTCCATTAGTTTTATAGATATTACTTAGTCTGCCTTAGACAGCTAATTATGTCACTATAATCTCATTGCCCTTAGTTTTAGGCATTACGTTATTAATCTTCTATAACTTGTATCCTCAATCTATATCCTCTTTATTTCCACTATAGTGCCTCCCATTGGCATTCAGCCACTTACCGGTGAAAACTATGCTTCATGGAAAGATCAGTTAGATCTTACTCTGGGGTACTATGACCTGGACTACACCATTCGTCATGATGAACCCGCTGCCATTACTGCAACCTCTACTGCAGAGCAGATAGCGGCATTTGAGAAGTGGGACAAGGCGAATCGCTTGTCACTTATGACGGTCAAGAGCTCCATTCCTCTTGGTCTCCGAGGAGCTATTCCCGAGTCTGATAAAGTGAAAGATTACCTCAAATCTGTTGAGGATTACTTCAAGGGATCGTCTAAAGCACATGCAAGCAGCTTAATGCTAAAAATGCTTACTCTGAAATACGATGGAAAAAGCGGTGTCCGTGAACACATAATGAAAATGAGCGACATGGCGAACAAGCTTAAGACTCTCGAAATGGAAGTCTCTGACAACTTTCTTGTGCATTTCATAATGACATCATTGCCTGCTCAATTTGATGCCTTCAAGATTAACTATAATGCTCAGAAGGACAAATGGAAGATGAGTGAACTGATTGCAATGTGTCAGCAAGAAGAAGATCGCCTTAAGCTCGAGCAACCTGAAGCTGTTCACCTTACTACCACTGCTAATTCCAAGAAGAGGAAGGGTAACAACAGTAACAAGAATGGAAAGAAAGCTTCAAATATGAGCCCTGGTGCAGTTGCCTCTAGCTCTAATGCCTTGAACATCAAGTGTAAGTTCTGTCGTACTCAAGGGCACATTCAGAAAGAGTGTCCTAAGTTCAAGGAATGGCTAGCTAAGAAAGGTAACGTACTTTATGTAATATTTGATTCTTTTACAACTGATGTTCCTGTTAATACATGGTGGGGTGACTCTGGTTCTATGGTCCATGTGACTAACTCAATGCAGGGATTCCATACAATCCAGAAGCTACGAAAGGGCCAAAGAAAACTTAGAGTTGGAAGTGGTGATCTTTTAGATGTCGAAGCCATGGGAACTTATGTTTTACATATGAGTACTGGAAAATGTATTAGACTATTAGATACCTTATATGTACCGAGAATTACTCGGAACCTCGTATTTATTTCTAAACTAGACATTGAAGGTTTTGTAATAATTCATGGTTTCGGCAAGATTACTATTACTCTTAATAATGAATTGCTTGGTCGTGGTTTCTTGGATGGAATGCTGTATAAATTAGAACTAGATCATAATTTCTCACAATCTTTGTTGTCTTTTAATGTTGACGATATAGCTAAGACAAAGACAAAATCACTTAAGCAACAAGAGAATTCCTCCATGTTGTGGCATAAACGTCTTGGCCACATCTCACGAGATCGCATGACACGACTCGTAAAGGATGGAATCTTACCATCTCTTGACTTTAGTGATTTTGAAACATGTATTCAATGTCTCAAAGGCAAAATGGCTAAAGGGAATAAGAAAGGAGCCACAAGAAGTTCCAACTTGTTGGAAATAATTCATACTGATATTAGTGGCCCCTATCCCGCTTCCATTACAGGACATACTTCATTTATTACATTTATTGATGATTATTCACGTTATATGCACCTTTATTTGATTAAGGAAAAGTCTGAATCCTTACAAACTTTTATTGATTTTAAAACTTTGGTTGAAAACCAACTTGAACGAAAAATAAAAGTTGTAAGATCAGATAGAGGAGGTGAGTATTATGGTAGACATACTGATGTTGGTCAAGCCGCTGGTCCTTTCCATGACTTTTGTAAGGAACATGGCATAATTAACCAATACACCATGCCTGGTTCTCCTCAACAAAATGGTGTTGCTGAAAGGAGAAATAGAACCCTAATGGACATGGTGAGAAGTATGCTTGCCAACACTAACTTACTTACTTTCCTTTGGACTGAGGCCTTAAAAACAGCCGTTCATATACTCAATAGAGTTCCTTCTAAATCTGTCCCTAAAACTCCTCATGAGATCTGGACAGGGAAGAAACCAAGTCTTAGATATATGAAAGTATGGGGCTGTCTTGCCGAAGCTAAATTCTATAACCCTAACTTAAAGAAACTTGATCCTAAGACTGTTACATGTTTCTTTGTTGGTTATTCGGATAACTCAAAAGGTTATCGGTTTTACTGTCCTTCCCATATTACTCGCATCAGTGATACACAGCATGCCACTTTCCTAGAGAACTCAGAGATCAGTGGGAGCACGACAAATCATAACTTCGATTTGCAAGAAGTACAAGAAGCGGGGGGAAACAATTCGTCGGTTAGTATTATTCCTCCGATAATTCCTCTTGTACAGAACGCTGCTCCGAATGTCACTGATCCAACTCCTCCTAATGTTAATCATGAGACCACTAATGCTGAAGGATCTTCCGAAAATCCCGAAAATCAACTCAGGAGATCATCGAGGTCACGTAGGGCCACCAATTTTGATGACTTCATTACTTATCTCACTGAAGTTGAAGATGTTGGAAAGCTTATTGATCCTACCTCCTATAAAGAAGCCATTAATAGTGATCAGGCCACTCAGTGGAATGAAGCCATGATTGAAGAGCTTAATTCCATGCAACATAATGACGTTTGGGAATTGGTTGAACTTCCTGAAGGATCCAAAACTGTTGGTTGCAAATGGGTCTTCAAAACCAAATTAGACCCGAAAGGAAACGTCGAACGATATAAGGCCAGATTGGTTGCGAAAGGCTAACTCAGAAGGCTGGAGTTGATTATCAAGAGACCTTTTCTCCCGTGTCTCGTAAAGACTCTTTAAGGATCGTTATGGCACTAGTAGCTCACTTTGATCTCGAGTTACATCAGATGGATGTCAAAACAGCTTTCTTAAATGGAGACTTGGAAGAAGACGTATACATGTGGCAACCTGAAGGATTCATTCCAAAAGGTAAAGAGCACATAGTCTGCAAGTTAAAGAAATCCATATATGGGTTGAAGCAAGCATCAAGACAATGGTACCTTAAGTTTGATGAAGTCATTAAAGAACAAGACTTCATAAAGAATCAAGTGGATCAATGCACCTATCTCAAGATCAGTGGGAGTAATTTTATAATCCTTGTTTTGTATGTAGACGATATTCTACTAGCAAGTAATAACTTGGATATGTTGCATGAGTCGAAGCGGATGCTTTCGCAGAAATTCAACATGAAAGATCTCGGTGATGCCTCTTATGTTATAGGTATCGAAATACATCGAGATAGGCATAATGGTATTTTAGGTCTTTCTCAAAGGGCCTATATTGAGCGGGTTTTAGAACGCTATAGCATGCAACATTGCGCACCCACTGTAGCTCCAGTAGTTAAAGGGGATGTATTCGGCACTTTCCAAAGTCCGAACACTGAGATTGAAAAGGAGCAGATGAGGGTGATACCTTACTCATCAGTAGTTGGGAGCATTATGTACGCTTAGGTCTGTACTCGTCCAGATATCGCTTATATCGCCGGTATGCTAGGACGTTACTTATCTAATCCTGGATTAGCACACTGGAAAGCGGCTAAGAAAGTTCTACGATATCTGCAAGGGACCAAAGACTACAAACTAACGTATAGAAGAAGTGACAATCTAGAAGTAGTAGGCTATTCCGATTCTGATTTTGCCAAAAGCAAGGAAGATAAGAAATCTACTTCTGGGTATATTTTCATGTTAGCTGGCGGACCTATCTCTTGGCGGAGTCATAAGCAGAAACTGACTGCAACATCCACCATGATGGCTGAATACATTGCCGTTTATAATGCTACTTGCCATGGGATGTTAATTAGGAATCTGGTCAGTGGACTCAAAGTCGTCAACTCCATTTCTAGACCATTGAAGCTTTACTGTGATAACTCAGCTGCCGTAACTTTCTCGAACAGTAACAGTTCGACTGGCGCTGGGCTGTATCTCGATACAAAGTATCTGTTTGTACGCGAACGGATTGAGGAAAATGTTCTTTGTATTGAGTACATAAGTACAAATGACATGCTAGCGGATCCGATGACCAAAGGTCTTCCTCCTAATGTCTTCGTAGGACACGTGTCGAAGATGGGGCTTACTAAAGACTTAGTTTAATTTAATAGCATATTGTACTTATTTGGTCATTAGTATTACTGTTTAAAATTTTCCTCCTTATTCAGATTTTGTTTGTCTATTAATCGCACTTTGAGTACTCGTATTAGTGTGTTGACATTATCGTGACAAAATTGTCTTAGTCAATTGATCATTGCTTATTAGTTTTAAATTTGAGTCATAGTTTGACTAGTGGGGGTCCTGAGTTGATGTTCTTCTCTACGACTGTACTTATTGGCTATGATTTCGGTTTAAAACAAAATGAGTATTATTCCGGAACTTATTTGAATACTCATAGATAAATGATCGCTCGGTCAAGTGGGAGAATGTTGGAACCACGTTAGTGTGACCATCACTGATCATGTGTCATTCCTGATATGATAATTGACGATAATGAAATCCCTATGTCTAAGTAAATATTCGATGGACGTATTTACTCTTAAAGACATATTATAGGGTTTCCCATTAGGTGATTGGACTTGAGAGGACTAATGAGGCACGAATTAAACACCAGAGGGACTTAATATGAAAATACTCTCCTTATATATAGAGAGAGTAATTAACCCTAATTTAGGGTTAATCACGAAATTAATCACAGCCCCCATAACAAAAATTCGTCCATCTTCTCTGTTGAATTCATTAGATCAGAATTCATCACTCCATCCTAAATTAATCATCTTATTTTGGGAACCCGAAATCAATGGCAAATATGTTTAATGCCTTTACAGGTTCCTCTGGATCTCACGGTACGTGTATATTACGAATTGAATCATGTAATATTTCAACAAGACACACAAACTCTTAAGTTTATTCCAACTAATGACACCAAATGGTCTAAAAACGCAGTGTGCTCGATTGAGATGAATTAAACATGAAATGTGTCATTTTTTTTTTTTTAACAGTAGTGGTGATCTTTTAACTCAAACTTATTTCTATTTTCCAAATTCCCTAACTTTAAGTAAAGCTCTTGGACGTCACGATTAATAGCATAATTGATAAAATGGTTGAGCTGTGACTCAAAGCCAACATGGAAACTGGTATGGAGACATAATTTGTTGAGCTTCTTTGATTGGCATTGAGTTATGGTTTTGCTAATATACGATAAGAAATTAGGAAGCGGGGTTATTATCTCCATGGAAACATTGATATCGTTCATTTGAAAAATAAGGGTATGAACAAAAGTCCAAAGATGCTGCCATCGTTTGGAGAGAACACCTGTTTTGATGGCGCATTTTGTCGAAGGTAAATGGTTAAGGATTTCTACAACTAAACAATCTGGTAACGAACTAATTCTATCTTCTTCTTCCACGCTTTCCTCCATAATTATTTCTTCAGCCTGATTTTTACCTACTTCTTCCATGGCGGCAGGCAGCTTCAATATTAATTAATTAGCAGCTCTCGTTGCTTTATTTCAATATAAGAACCCAATTTAAATTTGCTTTTGGCCCTTCAAGTTTGTAAAACTTAAACCCGGGCTATTAGTAGTTGCCCAGCCAGGGCTGGACTGGAATTTGATGTCCAATGCTTTAAGATTGGGTTATGATTAATTTAAGTCGGGCTTTTCTAATGAGTTTTTCTGGACAGTGTCTATGCCCACGGCTCCGGTATATATGAGCCCATTTGTGCACAATCTAGATATGATAATAATGGCTACGTAATCACATATGACATGGACGCCACAAAGCAGACTTTCAGCCTACAAATGGACGAAAACCAGGTACAAATAGCCCACATCATCCTCACTAGGGAATTGAAGTGCTCCTTGGTAGGGCCTGGGGTTTTCGCGGTTTGGTTTTTAATCTAGTAAAACTGTAAACTGAACCGTTTAAAAAACAGAAAAAATTCAAACCATTTTTGAATTTGGTTTGTAACCGAAACCGAATTATATATTTGGTTTTTGGTTTGGTTATGGATATATAATAATGAATTTGGTTAAACCGTAAAAACCGAATAACTTATATTATTATTATTATTATTATAAAAATATTTAATACATATCTTTTTTTTTATATGGATAATTATTAATGTATTTTTTATTTTTTATGTCTATTTGTTTATTATATTAACTTTTGTATGAAATTAGAAATATTCAATTGACAAATGATGAAAAATTTGATGAAGAATTTTTATAATGATGACAAACAAAAGTTTTGTTGTTTCAGTTATGTTACTTATAACTGTGTTTGAAGTTTAAATTTACTACTTTGATGAAAATTGAAATTATAAACCTATTTTGGTTGAAGATAAAAAGAAAAAGGTGAAATTTTGTTTCATATTTGTTTTTTTTGTTTTAAACTGAAAGCGAGTCGAGTTCAAATTTGGTTTTTGGTTGGTTTACAGTCAACAGGACACTTCTATGGTTCAAGCAAGGCGTCATACAGGGATCTGCAATTTCAAACTCACATGGGAGTAAAAATTTGAACACATATGCATATACGGAATGCAGCCAAAACAAGAACTCAATATAATATCAATCAATCAATCAATTAACCTCATCAAATATAGCACCATCATCAGCCACTACAAGTCTTGATTTAAGTTGGAACAGATGATTAGATATCAATAACTAATAAATCGAACACGAGAACCATGGACTAAAGAATAGTTAACTAGTGTATGGGCCAATAAGATTTATAACATATTACCAACAATCAGCTTTTTAAAGTTGAAACAAACATTGTTCAGCGTATTGCTAGATCAAAATCTTTTGTGAGTAGCAAATTTAAATGCATTTGGAATGCAGTAGCCATGTCTAACCAATAATCGAGTTTTAAAGTTCCTCTATCAATTAACCTTGCCATCTTTAGGACCGTTGTCAAGCAACAGTTCGTCTCAATCGTTGTCTGAATAGCTATTAGCCGCTGTAATATACTTCAAGCCCCATTGGAGCCGACCTTTAGTTTCCAAACGAGATAGAACCTAGTCACCGAAAAATAGAAAGTTAGAAGACACGAAAAATGAATACGATGCAATGTCTGTATGAAGTAAATGTTATCAGGGAAAACTGAAATGGAACTTGTAATCACACCCCACGAAGAGTAAACACCCCCAAGAGGAACAAAGAAAGAAACATTCATAATTCACGAATTAGTTCTAAGCAGCTAATATAACGAAAGCACCTACATGTGAATCGATCTGTCAACAAAAAAGCACACACTTGTGTTTGTGGACAAGGAATATTGCCAAGGCTGGTACGGTTCATAGATCTTTCTGCAATGTAAATGTCTGTTTGCCGAACTAACGTTTGTTTTATAAGCAGATGGGATGTATTTGAGTCTTTATGTAAAATCATTTTAGTGGTGTCAATCTCTGATTATCTATGGTCAGAATAACAAGATTTGGAAAAGGAATGTGACAAGTTAATGTAAGAAAAAGAGTTATCGAGATACACCAGCATAAGAAACTGGAAGGAAATTTTACCTGTAAATGGTGTTTACCAACTTGAAGCTCCTTGACATGGTGAAGTTTGAGTATGAATCCTTCAATCATCTCTTCTTCCTCTTTTTCATTGTGATGAAGTGATTCCTTGTTGATTGTATAATTCAAGCAAGCTTTGTGTAAAGACGACACATCTTGCAACAAAATCTTCCTCAGATACAATGCCTTTTTTATTGTTAGTGACAAAACATTTGGAGCATTGATTTGAATAATATCCATACCGAAGTTAGTAGTAAACCAGTTGTGGTATCCAGAGATGACCAAGTTCTTAACACTTTTAGAAGTGATATCAAGCCGCCTATAACCACAGCAATATTTTAGCTTCAAAGTTTCCAACAAAGGACTTCCGGATAATATATTTTGAATCAGATCTTTATCTAATTTCACACGTGAGACACACAAACTCTTAAGTTTATCCCAACTAATGACACCAGATGGCCTAAATATGCAGTGTTCTAATTTGAGATGAGTAAAACATGAACTGTTAAAGAACGTGTCGTCTTTGAATTCAAACTTATGGTTATCTCCCAAATATGATGACAACAAGGAAAGCTCTTGGACGTTACGATTGATAGCAAAACGAATAAAATTGTTGAGCTGTGACTCAAAGCCAACATGGAAACTGATATGGAGTAGTAATTTTTTGATCTCTCTTGATTGGCATTGAGTTATGGCTTTGTTTATAAACGAGAAGATATCAGCAGACAAGTATCTATTATATATGGAAGTATTGATATTGTTGTCTATAAAAATAAGGGTATGAACAACCGTCCAAAGATGTTGCCATCGTTTGGAGAGAACACCTGTTCTGATGGCGTTTTTTGTAGAAGGTAAACGGCTAAGGATTTCGATAATCAAACCATCTGGTAACAAACTTATTCTATCTTGTTCTTCTTCTTTTACGCTTTCCTCCATAATTATTTCTTCAGCTTGATTTTGACCTGTTTCTTCCATGGCGGCAGGCAGCTTCAATATTACTCGTAATTAATTAATTAGTTAGCAGCTTTCGTTGCTTGATTTCTTTCTTTCAATAAGATCGAACCCAAATTAAATTTTCTTTTAACCCTTCAAGTTTGTAAAACAGAACGCGGGCTTTTAGAAGTAGGGCCAGTTATTTTTTTAACCATGGGCTTAGCTTGGCTCAGCCAGGGCTGGATTGGACTTTGATGCCCATTATGCTTTATGATTGGGTTGGGATACAAGAGTTTGTTTGTTTAAGACTTGACAATTCTTAAGATTGACTTTTGACTTACAAAAGTCACATATATGTTGCTGTATGCTGCATGAGTTAGTTCAACTCGCTAAATTTTCAATAACTGAGAGGCAATTAGATTGAATTCTGTTTGCAGAGATTGAGGAAACCAATATATATATAGGTTTTGCAGAACAACTCCACAGGTTCCTTTCTAATCATATCCTCACTATCTACATCATTTGACAGAATGACAGTCAACTTTGGAAATGATAAACAAGCTGGTCTGCCACATCATCACCTTCCTCTTTACAAGCTGTAAGATACTCTTCAAGCTTTTTTGTTTGACTTTATCTATACTCATTATTATAAAGATCAGCATCTAGAAGCTGTTGACTTCTTTGCAGCTCCAACTTTGCTTGTTTTACCTTCTCAAACACATTACCATTTTGCTTGTTTCACTCTTCAAGTTTCTGATGTTAATCACTATTAAAATTTATGTTCTTAATCCCTCTGCTATCTTAGTCTCATATTAAGTATGATGATTATTATGATATTTTAGTCTCATATCAAGTATGATGATTATGATATGTGATTCTTAATCCCTCTATCTTAGGTTACTCTTGGCAGTGTGTATATCCAAGCTCAGGTTTTAGCCTATTCGTGCCCCCCTCTAGATAAGATAATGGCTAGGTGGCACAACTAGAGGTTGCTAAAAAACCTGATTTTTGAAAAACTAGGTTGAAAAAACCTAAAACGGTCAAAACCGGGTTTGACCAAACCGGTTCAGGTTTGACCAAACCGGTTCAGGTTTTGGATAAACCAACCGTTTGAAACCGGTTTCGGTTTTCGAAACTTAGGATCGGGTCAGGTTTGTTTTTGGGGAAAAAACACCCGGTCAACCTTTGACCAAAACCGGTTTCAAACATGTTCGAGTTTGGTCAAACCTGGTTCTTCATCCCGTTGTTCAAACCTCGTTCAGGTTGAGTCGGTTTCAGCGTTTGGGCACGACTAGCCACAAAGCAGACTTTCAGCCTCTAAATGTACCAAAACCAAGTAGAAACTGCCACTTGGAGTTCCTATGAAGCAAATTAGCTCCTGGTAGGTAGATACGAACTAAACAACAAAGCAATGTAAGAACATTTTGTAGGAACTACATTCTATACGAGGCAAGTGTTATAAATATAGTCTATGATGTTATTTTTTTAATTTTATTTTTTCATTATATTTAGTTAGCTTGTTAACCAAGCTATATCATTAATATAAATTAGAGTTGTTACATGAAATTCACAAGATCGGATCACCATATGACTGGTTCACCTCGCGATCATGCACATGCAGCTTGCTTCACACGGACTTCATGCCATTGAAGTGGTCTATGATAATGCAGTAAGTCACAAGAGAGAGACTTGACAATTCTTAAGATCGACTTTTGACTTAAAAAAGAGATACAAATATGCTGTTGTATGCCGCATGAGTTGGTTCAATTCTAACTTTTCAATAACTGAAAGGCAATTAAATTGAATATCGTTTGCAGAGAATAAGGAAACCAATACTCTTTGGGTGTAAAAAGAAATGATGATCGTGAAAGAATCCTCCCACAAAAGTTTCACATGACGATAGAGCAGATAAATCTAATAGGGTTCAAAGTTTGCAGCAGAAGTGAACTAGTATACAGGTCAAGTTATGGAAGTCGACTTTGATAACCAGAAGCTAAAAAACAAAGAACATATCATAAAATATCAAAGAACTTCATAATTTGGAATCTGCTAAATAATATGCAGTGGGGAGTAACGAGAATTCGAAGTGTCATGCCTACTACAAACAATAATTTGAAGCGCCATCAGTCAATTCTAAGGGTTATGGAGATTATATCTGACAATGAAAAGCTAATAATAATATATGACAAAAACAAATAATATACTATTAATTATCAAACAGCTTCATAGTTTGGAATCTGGTAGATAACATGCCCTAGATGTTAACCAGAATCCAAAGTGCAATGTCTACTAATTAACCTCGTCCTCTCGAGGACACAATATCAAGCATTAGTTCCTCCGGATCTACACATCCAACTGAGTCACTAACACGCTACCAGCTGTGTCACCAACAGATGAGTCATTATCAGAGGCATCACCTACCTCCGTCGAATCATCGGTATCATATAGAGGATAATCAACTTTTACAACCTTCAAGTTAGATGGAAAATTGAAACCTTTAGCCTCTAAACGAGAGAAAGCCTGCGAATGAAAAAGATCAATGAGAACATTAAATAAGTTCCGCGTGGGGTAACATGCTAGAATCAGTTCCAGTTGAACCGGGTCATTTTTAAGAACGGTTAGAATAACACACACCTTGTTTATTCCTAATAATTTAAACTATTTACACATAACTTACATAATTAAACTGCAGATCTGAATCTTTAAACATAATAGAAATGGAAGAACAAACAAAGAAATTCATAACTATACATGGACGCCTGGACGAGGCCATACGGTTTTCCTAGCAGTATACAAGAAAAAATTGAACCTAAGGATTGACAACAAACAGTATAGAAGAATAAACATTCTTTGCAAACTCAAGAACCCAGCAACAATCAAAAAAGAAAACGAAGGGTGGAAACTTTTAAGTGGGATCAATTAACCTCAGTCAGACAAGCATGGCTTTGTCCCATGACAGTATATAGAAATTCTAAGAGCCAATTAAATCACAATGATCTGTTTTTGGGGTTGCAATAAGTAATTCTGCTTTTGATTTTTTCTACTGGATTAACAATAATCACGTGGCAATTATTGTGAAGAAAATGATAATTGAGATGATACGTTTAAATTATCTCTTGCTTCTAGTAGTTAATTATCTTATTCTAATATTTATTCAGAGTAGCAGTATTCGCACATCCAAGCGACGACATTTTAATCCATAAAATTGCAATGTATTATTGCACTTTAACCGATCAATAAACTTTACAAATGCACATATTGGAGAAAGAGAAGAACGATATACCGTATAACAAGAAATCCCAATTTTGAGCTCTTTGACATGGCGAAGGCGTAGTACAAACCTTTTAAGCATCTCTTCTCTCTCAACTTTACGTGTAGTCTCATCATAACCCAACTTGGTATAATCTAATTCAGCTTTGACTAAAGAAGACAAATCTCACAACAAAATCTTCCATAACAAAAAAGTACCATAGATTTTGAGTGATGATATATAAGGAGCATTGATTTCAATAACATTGTCAAGATCCATATTTTCCTCCTCTGGACAATATCCAGAGATCACCAAGTTCTTAACACTCTTGGAAGTAATATTGAGCAATGAATAACCACAACACATATCTAATGTCAAAGTGTCCAATATAGGGCTCCCAGATAGTATATCTTCAATCAAATCATGGTCTAATCTCACACTTGAAATAGTTAAATGGGTAAGGTTACTCCAACTAATGGCCCCCCCGGTTGGATTAAATAAGCAGTTTTCTAAATGAAGATGGGTAAAATGGGAGTTGATGAAAAAACAATCATCTTCCAATACAAACTGATCCGTATCTTCCTTAAACCTTAAATCTAAGCAAAATTGTTGGACTTTACAACTAGTTGCAAAACGAACCCAATTATCGACATGGGATTGGAACCATCTATTATAATTGGCACTAACACTGAACTTAGTGAGATTCTTACGTTGGCATTGAGTTAGGGTTTTATCAACCCACATATAGAAATCAGGTAACGGTTTATAATCGAAAAAACGGTATCCTTCAAAATCGTAATCAGTAAAATGAAGACAAGGAAGTGAAGCCCAAAGATGTTGCCATCGTTTGGAAAGGGCACCTGTTCTGATGGCGTATTTTGTGGACTCTAAACGAGCAAGGATTTCATCGATGATCAAACCATCAGGTAAGGAACTAATTCTATCCTTTTTTTCTTCTGGGTCTTCTTGTTGGGTTTTCATCCGTTTTGGAGGTGGTTCTTTTTTAACTTCCATGGCATCGATGATCAAACCATCAGCTGTTTTTTTTTTGTTTGCTGAAAATACTACAACTAAACTGACAATCTGCCCCAAATGTTATCAGAAATGATAAGGGTTCTTTTGGCCCCCATAAAGTTCACATACATACACTTCTGTCCTTAAGTTTAAATACGAGACTCTCTAACTATTCTCGAGTTTTTATTAAAATAGAAGAAAGGAGAAGATTGAATAGAGGAGGAAATAATAGAAAATTACATAAAAAAGAGGCATTCTTGGGTTGAAAGAAAATAAAAGAAAGTTGATAATTGAATGTATTCTTGAGTTAGAAGGGAAGGAAAAGAAAGGGTAAAAAAATACAATTTTACATTTATAGCCTTGTAGTAATTAAAACCTTTATATAAGTTTGAGGAAAGTGGCAAGAAAGTTTTGGGATCAATACACTCTATTTTTCCCTTTTTTTCCCTTCCTTTTCTTTTAAAACAAAAACTCAAGAATACAAAAACTAAAAATTTCTTACCCTTTCTTTTATTATCTCCACAAAATAAAACTCAAGAATGGAGTCAACTTACAAGTTACAACTATACATTTCATTAGATTCTATACATACGGGCTCATATTATTTATACTATATTATAAAGCAAATAGGGTTTCAACTTTCAATTTCAACAATGTATACATGATAATACATAATGTATCATACATCAATGCCTACAACTTTCTCTGTCCTCCAATTCTTTCAAAATCTTTTATCTCAAAAACCGTACATCGATAAATTATAAAAAGTATATGGGTGTTCTTAAAATTTCATGCTCTTTCATTAGAAATGTCATTCGATATACTTTCGACGAATTTTTAAATCTGAGGTTGGAGCCCGTACGGCTAAGATATTTGGCTATGACACTCTATGACATATTATCTCCTATGACCTATCATAGGCTATGACCTATCACCATAACCATTTTACCGCCGTAACGTACGGGTACTTCCTTCGTATTTTCAAGTTTTTAACGAATGAACAAATCATACTTTTGACAACATGATGTATGAATATTCTCTATAAATATGAAGTATCAAAATTAAACATGTAATAGTTTACAACAAACAATCCATTTGGGTAAAGGTTGAAAGGGGACTCTGTTTGGATTGTTAGATATAAGGATAATAAAACCTGGAGTTGAAGAAATATTTTAAAGGAGAAATAATTGTTCTATCAAATTGTGGTATGATAAACGGTGTAGGAGGGCCCTTTTTGCATGTATATTTCTGGTGCAATGATTAATAGTGCTACTAGAATTAGTCATCAAGCTAGTGCTGCTGATATGATTTATGATGGCAAAATAGCAAATGAATTCAACCATCGACATGAGATTCAAACCGACTGACTAAACCAATTGTTGTTGTATTCTTAAGAGGGTGTTTGGGATTGCGTTATAAGATGGTTATTTGATTATACGTATGTAAAACGCAAATAATCTAAAAAAGTGTTTGTATGAAAAAGTGATTATTGGCTATAAAAACGCAGTTTTGAAGAAGCATGTACCTAAATGCTTTTTCAAAACGCAGATTTGAAAATGCATAATCTATTTTGAAAACGCAGATTTTGTTTTGTAATCGCAATACCAAACACCCCTAAATCCAGTACCCATGTTCAAGAAACACTGCTATCATTGTTCTTGTGGCAAAATATTTGAACATATTATTATCTTACATTAAAAAGTATGAAAATTTGAGGAAGTGGGTGCAATCTGTTCTTTAATTATTTTATTTTTTTTCTTGAATAAAAGTGGTGATTGAACTCACATGCCTCTTTCATTGTTCGGTAGAAATGTGCAACCTGTTCTTTAATTATTCATCAGTCATTATAACTCAGTTTTTACACCCCCACATTGAGTGGCATCCTACCTAATTTACTAAACAAAATAAAGCTAAAGGGATTCAAAAATAGCAGGAGAGATGGAGCCAAGGTCAGGTTATGGAAGTGGAATTGAATAACCAAAAGCTAACAAACAAAGAACATAACATAAAATATGAAACATCATAACTTGGAATCTTCTAGATTATATGCAGTGGGGAGTAACAAGAATTCAAAGTGTAGTTTAACAAGGGATTCAAAGTGCCATCAGTCAATTAACCTCATCAGCTTCAGGACCATCATCAAAAACTAGTTCCTCTGAATCTCTGCTTTCATCTGAGTCACTATTAGAAGCATCACTATCAGATGAGCCATTATCAGATGACTCGTTATGAGACGAGTCATTATCAGATGACTCGTTATGAGACGAGTCATTATCACAGCCATCAACTAGCTCCATGGAATCACTATCGGAGTATAAAGGTGAAGCAGCATCCAGAATTTGCAAGTTCGGTGGAAAAATGAAACCTTTAGCTGTCAAACGAGTGAGAGCCTGCCAATGGAGATAACAGAAATAAGAACTTACTTTCTGATGCAGGTATGAATTAATTATGGAGATGGCAATTTGGGTTGTCTAGGTAAGATGCTAAAAAGAGTTCAGGTTAAAAAAAATCATTTTTCAGCCTAGGGTGACAAACATTCTTTTTCTTTTGTCTAATAATTTAAACTAATCAGTAATCACCCATTATTTAAAATTACAGTATGATATTATCACATAAAAGACGCACCCAATAACAAAAAATGAAGAAACAATCTCATTCATACTCCATAGATGAGTTCCGATTAAGGAATACTCGGACATATTCTTAAGAGTGAGCTTACATGTGCAATCCAAATGATTATTTTCACTTGATATAACAATATTTCATTTCATGTGTAAAGTGATTCTGCTTTTGATTTTCTGACTGGTTAGATTCAAAATAATCTGAAAAGCAGGTGGCAAGTTAATGAGTAAGAAAACTGATTAGTAAGACTAGATCACACAGCTGATTATCTTATTCTAAGAATCCTTCAAGTAGCAATAATCACTTAATATGCACATCTAAAAAACCCATTTTTAATCCTTTAAGTATAGCAATATGTTATTGACATTGTACGTTTTGACTTGAAACTATTAGAATATAATTTAGGTTAGTGTGGCTCAACCAAATTGCACATATAGGTCGGGGTCCATTAGACTTTAGTATTGTATCTGATATATGCTTATCAATGTATAATACAATATACAGTGGCGGAAGTGCGGAACCAGGATTCCGAGGATTCCGAGTGACCCGTAGCACAAATATTTTAACATTAGCCTCGTATTCATGCAAAGTAACGCTAATTACTAGATAGTTGCGATGTTACATGCTAATTCTGTTTTTAATACTTTGGGTCGACATTTGTAATAAGTCATAAGTCGAGGGGGTGTTTGTGTAATTAGGGAGGCAGTTATTTTGGTCGATTTGAATATTTAAAAGGGAACGGCTATATATATAAGCCTAATACCTATTATATCATATATGAATATACAAAAATTAATCCAATCTCTCTCTAAATTCTTCCTTTCTCTGATTTCCATCTATCAATTGGTATCAGAGCCGTCGTTTCTCGACGGTTTCTGATTCCGATTATCGCTACGATCATCTTCTCCGGCTGAAATTCCAGTGAACGATTCAAATCTTCTTCTAAATTGAATCAATGACGAGATCTCAACCGCCTGAACCTGATCGTGTTCAACAACAACTAAACGCAGCTCAGGATACGATTATTGATCTCACAGCAGCTGTGGAAAAGCTTCAAGCGAGTGTAGCCGCCATGGAAGCTCAAAGACAACAATTCAATGCTCAAGCGGAGGGAAATCGATTCAGTAACAATCGCCTTACACAAATGGAGTTTCCGAAGTTTGAAGGTGATCGACGTGGGTGAACATTTCTTCACAATTGATAATACACTGGCGGCGAGCAAAATCCGATATGCTGCAATTCACATGACTGGCCGTGCTCTGAGCTGGCATCAAGCTTATGCGTTCCAGTGGCAAAACGATGGATCAAATGGAATGGACGGAGTATTCTAGGTCAATAACGGCTCGATTTGGTCAAAATCTAGTAGAGGATGCCATGGGAGCTTTAAAAGCCCTAACTCAAACAAGTGAACTCGACGATTAATGTGATGCTTTTGATTCATTGTTGAATAAGGTGACTATATGTGAAGAATACTCTAATAGCATGTTTATAGGACTTAAGCCAGAAATTAAGTGCATAATCAAAATGTTTAAACCTAAGACATCGAAGGATACCTATACCTTAGCTAAGCTTCAAAATCAAAGTAATAAGGCTTTAGGTAGATCCAGTGATAGTTTTAGCACTTCTTACAACTATAAGGCTGCCAATAATAGGACAAACACTCTTACTAGCCATGCTAAACAGCCTCTGCTCAATAATCCTGCTAGTCCTCCTATTTCAAATGCTATAGTACCTAAGAGAGTAACTAATAGGTTTATGGATGAGAAAAGGGCAAAAGGAGAGTGTTTCTAATGCAATGAGAAGTTTGTGGCAGGGCATAACAAGATTTGTAAGGAGAAGAGACAGTTATTCTTAGTTGAGGTGGAGGATGGACCTGAGGATGGAAGCGAGTTGGTAGAATTGGCTCCTGAATTGTTGACTGTGGAAGGTGCTCCTCAAATATCATTAAATGCAATATTAGGCATTGCTTCCTATAATACAATGTAGATTGTGGGCACTATTGGTACTAGAACCCGGCACATTCTCATTGATAGTGGTTCTACTCATAATTTCATGAGTTAAAATGTGGCAGCAAGGTTACATAGTGTGATTACACAAATTCCCAATGTGTTGGTGACTGTGGCAGATGGTAATAGTATGGAATGTGCTAAGATTTGTAAGAATTTTAAATGGAGTACGCAGGGAACTTGGTATACTGATGATATCTAAACAATTATGATATTGTGTTGGGAGTTCAATGGTTGGCACCTCTAGGGGATATTATTTGGAACTTTGAGCAATTGACCATGAAATTCACCACGGAGGGACAGGAACACATACTTAAGGGAAAGCAAAGTCAATCAATGAGTATTTGTTCTATGGAAAAGATGGATTTTCTGCTAAATACTCAAAAACAAGTAGCTCAAGCACAATTGTTTACCATCAATGAACCCACACAAGCGCAACAGCTTTATCAGCCTGTGGTTCATAAATTACAAGCTATTGCAGAGGAGGAATTAACCTTGTTATTATCAAAATATCCAGATGTTTTCGAGATACCAAAGGGCTTACCTTCGGTTAAACCTATTGAGCATAAGATACACTTGAAAAAGGGAACCAAGGACTTAAATTTGAAGCCATATAGATACCCCAAAGTTCAGAAGGATGTGATAGAGCAGATGACTCAAGAACTTTTAGAGTCAGGAGTGACTAGGAACAACACAAGTTCCTTTGCAGCACCAGTAGTCTTGGTAGAAAAGAAAGATGGTTCCTGGAGGATGTCCATTGACTACAGAAGATTAAATGAAGCAACTGTTAAGGATGTTTTTCCAATACCTTTCATTGAAGAATTATTAGATGAACTGCAAGGTGCTGTGGTATTTTCAAAACTGGATTTAAGATCTGGATACCATCAAATTAGAATGGCTGAAGAAGATATATATAAGACAGCCTTCAAAACACATCAGGGGCACTTTGAGTTTTTAGTTCTCCCTTTTAGGTTAACTAATGCCCTTGCAACCTTCCAATCACTCATGAATCACACTTTTAAGGAGGTATTAAGGAAGTGTGCACTTGTTTTATTTGAATCTTTGATGACATATTGGTTTATAGTGGGAGTTGGAATAAGCATTTAAGCAACCTACAAACTGTTTTGGATCTCATGAGAATAAATTCATTGAAAGCAAAAAAATCAAAATGCTCATTTGCAGGGGAGAGAGTAGAGTATTTAGGTCACATTAAAGAAGGGGTAGCCACTAATCCATCTAAGGTGGTCGCAATTAAAGAGTGGCCTGTTCCTATTAATGTCAAACAACTCAAGGATTTTTAGGTTTGTCAGGATATTATAGGAGGTTTGTGAAAAATTTTGGAATAATAGCAAGGCCTCTCACTGACTTATTGAAGAAAGATGGTTTTAAATGGGGAGCAGAAGCTCAGTCAGCCTTCCAAACACTTAAAGAAGCTCTTAGCTCTCTTCCTGTTTTAAGATTCCCAGACTTCAACAAGATGTTTGTGGTGGAGACTGATGCCTCTTCCAAAGGGATAGGAGTTGTTTTGATGCAGGATGGACATCCTATTGCATATATTAGTAAGGCTTTGTCAGAAAGACAACAAGGATGGTTAGTGTATGAGAAAGAGTTGTTCGCAATCTTGTTAGCAGTCAAGCAGTGGCATCATTACTTAGCCAACAACCACTTTATGATCAAAACTGGTCATAGAAGTTTGAAGTACTTGTTGGAGCAGAAGGTAGCCACACCTTTGCAGCAAAAATGGTTATCTAAACTATTGGGATATAATTATGAGATTGGTTATAAACAAGGAATGGATAATATAGTAGCTGATGCTTTAGGTTGAAATTTTGCAGATAGGAATGAGTTCTATTAATGACCTTTTATGGGAAAGAATTCAAAATTCTTGGAAGGATAATCCAGAATTGCAAGCACTGATTACCAAATTGGAAAAAGGAGAGGTAATACCCCATAGGTCGTGGGATGGAACAGTTTTGAGAAGAAAAAAGAAATTGCTCATAACTAAAGACAAAAATTTGAGAAGTGACATAATAGCTTATTGTCACTCCTCTGTTGTTGGTGGTCACTCTGGAATTGTACCTACATTGGTCAAGTTGAAGGAGTTTTTTTTAGTGGAAAGGGTGTTTGAAGGATGTCAAGTTGTTTATAAAAGAGTGTCAAATCTGCCAGAGATCCAAATATGAGACTATAACAGTGCCACAATCCATTTTTACTGATATTGCAATGGATTTATATCTGGATTTTCAAAGGTGCAGGGTACAGACAACATTCTGGTGGTTGTGGATAGGCTGACCAAATATGGTCACTTTTTACCACTAAGTCATCCTTATACAGCTTCAACTATTGTTGCTACTGTCATGGATAATATCTTTAAACTTCATGGCTGCCCTTCTACCATAGTGAGTGACAGAGATCCTATCTTTATGAGCCAATTCTGGAAGGAGTTTATGAGGTTGCAGGGCATAGAATTAGCAATGTCTTCGGCTTATCACCCACAAAGTGATGGTAAGTATTGAATCGATGTTTGGAAGCCTACTTAAGGAACATGTGCATGGATACTCCTCTGCAATGATTGAAATGGGTACCTTTAGCCCAATGGTGGTACAACACTTTGTGGCATTCTGCCATTAAGATGTCTCCCCATGAGGCTCTCTATGGTGTGAAACCAAATATCCACATTCCTTACATTCCTAGTGATACTGCCATTGCTGCAGTGGAAGAAGTGCATCGTGATAGGGAGGCTATGATAGTATGATCAAAAAACTGAAAATGAATTTGGAAGGAGCACGAAATCGAAGCAGTTGGCTGATATGCATAGAAGTGATAAGAGAGTTTGCTGCAGGAGACTGGGTTTATGTCAAGCTCCATCCTTTTGCTCAACATTCTTTGAAGACACGTCATAACTGGAAATTGTCACCAAAATACTTTGGTCCCTTCTTGATTTTGAAACGAGTTGGACAGGTGGCATACAAGTTGGATTTGCCTGAATCTGCTCAAATTCACCACACTTTCCATGTATCACTGCTCAAGAGAGCTCATGGTTTGCTTAAACAGAATGTGACTTTACCCACTGGACCCAGATTCTGTTGCAGCCACGAGCAGTGTTGGATAGGAAGGTGATTAAGAAGAATGGCAAGGTTGATGTTCAAGTGTTGGTGCATTGGAATGATTTACCAGTTACTGAAGCATCTTGGGAATCACTGGAAGAGCTCAAGCTTCGATTTCCTACCTTTGAATTTTGAGGACAAAATTCTTATAAGGGGAAACTATTGTTACATGTTAATTCTGTTTTCAATACTTTGGGTCGACATTTGTAATAAGTCATAAGTCGAGGGGGTGTTTGTGTAATTAGGGAGGTGGTTATTTTGGTCGGTTTGAATATTCAAAAGGGAACGGCTATATATATAAGCCTAATACCTATTATATCAGATATGAATATACAAAAATTAATCCAATCTCTCTCTAAATAAATCTGATTTCTATTATATCAGATTTTTAAGCATTTGTAACGATTTTATTTTTAGCATTTTATAAGAGTTTTAGTACTTTTGTTAGTTTTATTTCCCATTTAGTTACTAAAAAACATCTCTATAAGCTTTTTGCTATAAAAATCTTTCAAAAGTTTAAAGCCACGTTGACCGGTGTCCCAAAATTCGTTAAACCGTAGCACCAATAAAAAAAATCAACGTATTTCGGAAAAGTATTTCGGAAAAATTTACACGACATGAGTTGAGCGGACCTGTAGCCCGGGCTACCCCTCGGCTTAGTGTAGTTCCACCCCTGACAATATACCTATGGGGGATTCAATTATTTTACATTGACAAGTTAAATACTATTACTAATGGCTATTGATCAATAAACTTTACAAATACACATATTGGCAAGCGATAATAAAGCATACCTTAACACAAAATTTTCCAATTTTAACCTCTTTGGCATGGCGAAGGTGTAGTATAAACCTTTTAAGCATCTCTTCTTCCTCTTCTTTAGATGACTTCTCATAATACCCGCACTTGGTATAATTCAAACTGACTTTCACTAAAGAAGACACCTCCAGTAACAAAAGCTTCGCTAACATCAAACTATCTATGATTGTTAGCGATGAAATATAAGGAGCATTGATTTCGATAATATCGTCAAGATCATCATATTCATCTTCTTGAGCAGTGTATCCAGAGAACTCTAAGTGTTTAACACTCTTAGAAGTAATATCGAGCCGTGAATAACCATAGCAACAATCCAACCTCAACGTGTCCAATAGAGGACTCCCGGATAATATATTTGCAATCAAATCATGGCTTAACTTCCCATTTGAAATAGACAAACTAGTAAGGTTAGCCCAAGAAATGGGGCCGGTTGGATCGTATACGCATTCTCCTAAATGGAGATGGGTAAAATGGGAATTGTTGAAAAACGAGCCGTCTTTCAATACAAACTCATCTTCATCATCATTCATATTCCATAAACTTAAGAAAAGGTCTTGGACTTCATGGTTGGTAATATATCGAATCCAATTGTTGACTTGAAACTCAAACCGATTATCGTAAGTGGCACTGAGATGAAATTTATTGAGTTTATTTAACTGGTGGTGAGTTAGGGTTGTGTTAACTGACAAATAGAAATCTAAGGGGGGCTGATTGTGATGTATGAAGGTAAGATTAGGGACTAATGTCCAAAGATGTTGCCAACGTTTAGAAAGAGTACCTGTTCTGATTGCGTCTTTTGTGTAGTCTAAACGAGATAGGATTTCTTCGATAATTAAACAATCTGGCAACAAACTTATTCTATCTTCACCTCCTCCTGCCGAGTCAGATGTTTGTTGTTGGGTTTTGATCCGTTTTGGATGTTTTAGTTGCACACTTGTTTCCATGGTGTCACCGGAGCTTTTGTTGTTGTCGGTTTCCTCCATGAAATCTATGCCCTAAATAGTGAAATTGAAACGAAAGGGTTATGTTTTGACTTTTGACCTCTATACTTCAGATCCTTTACATTTCTGCCCAAAAAACAAAATGGGTGTTTGCAACATGAGGTGATATTGATATTATTATTAGGGATAATATCCTTGAGCCCACCCAATTATATCATTGTTTTCTTTTAGGCCACCAATTTATTATATGAGACTTATAGGCCACTTAAATTTATAATTTTTTTCATTTACATCAGTTTATGCTAAAACTATAAAAGAAAAAACTGAAAATGAAAAAAAAATACCTTTTTCTTAAAATAACTTTTGTACAAAATACAAGCTAGTCCATGCACAAAAAGACGTATATAAAGAAAACGAGTATAATAGAAGGAGGAAAAGAGTAAACAATAAAACAACAACGCAAGGAAAAATATATTTATCGTTATAGTTGCATTGTGCCTCTAATAATGAATATGGAGATATCGATAAAGATGAAAACAAAAGAGAATAATTTTAAACCCTTGTTATCTACTAAACACACAAAACATAAGAAAACCTTAGCCTTTTTAGTAATTATTTTCACATTTAAAGCGTAAATTTATTTGAGGGTATATTAGTCTTGTTATATTTATAAGAGTATTATTGTCATGACAAGTTGTAAAATTTTTATAAATGAAATAAAATAATATTTTAGACGGCAAGAAAACAATTAGATTTTTAGGTGGCCTTTATGGTTATTATCTCATATTATTAATAAAAGTTTTTATTTATTTTTTATTTTTTATTTTTTAATCAATTTTCGTGTATTAATTGTTTGTATATAAAGTTTTCCTCAATACTTCCAAGTTCTAATGGTTGAAATATCATCTTATTATTTTTTTTACGGCATTCTATTCTACTTCTAATTCTAAATTACACGTATGCTTAGAAACCAGGACTCTTGAAAACCCCCTCATTAATCCACCCTCATATATGTGGGAAGTGAAACTCGAACCCAAGTAGATCCTTATATTTGTTCTACAAGATCTTTACCCTAAACATGTTTTATAAATAAAATTAATAAGCTTTTTCTAATTGAAAATACACATAAATTATTATCAGTAATCTATCAATATGGTTTGGATCAGCAGTAAACAACATGACCTGGAAGACGACATTGAACATTTTCTTTCTTCTTTCTTTATCATTTAGGTTGACTTTAACAAAATTAATAACTCACATAATACTATTTCCTAGCAAACATATTAAGATAAATTACAACAATAACAATATCAAATGCTTGTAAAATAAAGAGGTAATCATGGCAGCACCCTCCAGCACTGGTTCAAATATGCCTATAGAAATGGAATTTGATAACCAAAAGCTAATAAACAAAATGATGCAGACAAAGAACATATGAAATATTAAACAACTTCATAATTTGTAATTTGCTAAATGAAACTGGGAGTAACAAAAATTCAAAGTTACATGAAAATTTTAAACAAGAATTTAAAATGCCATTAATCAATTAACCTAGTCAAGCACTAGTTCCTCAGAATCTCCGCTTTCAACCGAATCACTATCACTATCAGATGAGTCATCATCAGATGATTCATTATCAGAGTAATCCATTGAATCACTATCAGATGAGTCATCATCAGATGATTCATTATCAGAGTAATCCATTGAATCACTATCAGAGGATACAGGTGACATAACATTTTGAACCTTCAAGTTTGATGGAAAATTGAAACCTTTAGCTTCCAAACGATATAGAGCCTGCCAATGAGAAATCTTAATCAAGACACAACGGAAGAAATAAGAATTGTAAGATGCCTTCTGGATTAAATGACAGAGTCGCAAGAAGGGTGGGTTGGGTAAGATACTAACACGAGTTCCAGTTGAACCAAGTCATTTTTCAGAACGAGTTAGGTTAACACACATGCTCTTTCTATCCTAATAAGCTATTCACACATTTAATTATAATTACACAAGTAATCAAACTTCAAACAAAAGAGACACCCAAGAAGTCAAGAACAAAAGAAGACGAAACATATACATCTATTCTCTAGACATGGACGCCTGGGGAGATGGAGACAGATATTCTAGCGGGGTCAAGGTATATATACAATACTTAATTGGCACAACAACATGAACAAATTATATAAAATCAAGAAGTATATAGATTTTTTCAGTAAACAAGGATTTCAAGAACATTTATATCAAAGCAACAGTAAGGGTCTGCTATAGAAACAACCATGACCCAAAGGACTGACATCAAACAGTAAATAAAACTGAACAATTCTTCGCCAACTCAAGAACCGACTATCCTACTAAGTCACATCAACAATTAACTAACAAAATGAAGGGTGAACACTTTTAAGTGGCATCAGCTCACACCACTCACATGAGGGTGTAGCTCTGTCTCTGACTCTATATTGGAGTTAAGAAAATGTTACCTTATGACACTCAATCCCGATTTTAAGCTCTTTGACATGGCGAAGGTTTAGTATAAGCCTCTTAAGCATCTCTTCTTGTTCTCTTTTAGGAGCTTTTGGCCTACCATAATACCCGGTCTTGGTATAATCCAAGCCAGCTTTGGTTAAAGAAGACACATTTAGCAATGAAAGCTTTGTCAAGAACAAATCGTCTTGGATCGTTAATGACAAAATATACGGAGCATTGATTTCAATGATGCCTAAAATATCATCAACCTCATGTTCATAAGCGGAGTATCCAGATAACACCAAGCTCTTAACACTCTTGGAAGTAATATCAAGGCGCCGATAACCATAGCATTCTTCTAACCTCAAAGTGCCCAATAAAGGACTCCCAGATAGCATATTTGCAATCAAATGTTCGTCTAATTTCCCATTTGAAATAGATAAATGGGTAAGGTTATTCCAAATAATGGGGCCTGTTGGATCGAATATGCAGCCGCCTAAACGGAGATGGGTAAAATGGGAATTGATGAAAAAAGAGTCGTCTTTCAATACAAACTGATGTTCCCAATCCAAATTATAAAAATCTAAGTAAAGCTGTTGGACATCACAATCAGTAGCAAAACGAATCCACTTATCGAGTAGTTGTAATTCAAACCGACCGTTGTAAGAGGTAGAGACATGGAATTTATTGAGTTTCTTTAAATGAGGGCGACACTGAGTTAGGGTTTTATCAACAGACAAACAGAAATTATCAGAATGTGTGTGCTTTTTATTACAACTATTATAATATGAGAAATAAAGAACAGGGACCAAAGGCCAAAGATGTTGCCAACGTTTGGAAAGGGCACCTGTTCTGATTGCGTGTTTCGTATCCCGTAAACGACCAAGGATTTCATCGATAATCAAACCATCAGGTAAGGAGCTTATTCTATCTTTTTTTTCTTCTGGGTCTTCTTGTTGGGTTTTCATCCGTTTTGGATGTTGTTGATTTTGTTCACCTTCTTCTTCTTTTACTTGCACATTTTCCATGGCATCAATAGACAACAGTAACAAAACACTCAAATCAGGGAAGTAAAACCCAAATGGTGAAATTGAAATGGAAATGGAAGGGTTTTGTTTGACCCCAAATATTCAGATGTTAAATATTGATGCCCCCGAAAGAAAAGTAATCCAATTACTGTATTAAACTGTTTTAAATTGGTGTGTCTGTGGGGTAAGGTGGTGGAGAATATATTTTTTAAAGTCATGAAAATGATCGCAGACTTTAACTAAGTTTAGTTATTGTCACTTTAAAAAAAATTACAAATTAAATATTTGAATTTGATTAACATACATAGCCCCCTAATTTTATATACCTCCCTTAAATTTTACATAACCCCCTACTTTACGTAAAATAGGTACTGTATGCTTTATCTAACTTTTTCCCTTTAAAGTTTGGATATCGAGTATTTTATAGATAAAAATAAATTTGATGTTGTTTTTCTTATAATTTTTCTTAATATGTTTATTAGTAAAAGAGCCATTTTGTCACTCTTTTTCATAACGGCTTATTTGCCACTATAACTAATACATAAGTGTAATTTTGCCATTAGTGATAGGGGTGTGATAAAAGGAATCCGAAAACTGAAAAACCGGACCGAACAACGATCCGAAACCAAAAAAATCAAAACCCAAAAGACCGAAAAAACCAAAACCGAAACTTGAAAACAAACAAAACCGTTTTGAAAATAAATTCCATTACAACATTTCTCATAAATTTCACTATGACAGCAAATGTCATTAGTTTTAAAAAGATATTAATAAAAAAGAAAAATGATTAACCAACCTAACTCATATGCCCAAAAATCAACCTAAAACCTTAAGAATCTCACATGTGGATTCCACTAATTCTCTTTCCTAATCTTGCCCCCTTATTTTTTTCACATGTTATCATCTTACTATTAGGCATATCTTTAGGCACACCAATTACATTGATTTATCATTATCCTAATAAAAATAATAATTATTTCTAAATCTTGTTTTGTTGCTTTTTGTAGGCAACTTCGGTTTAAAAGTTGCATGCGAGGTTAGTACGGTGCTATTTCCGATTTTAATAGGAATGACTCTTGACTGGTTCATAATTATAGCTTATATGTTTCCGTTTGCATGACCATCAAAACCTAATTTTCTATTGTCATATTCCTTAACAATGGTAAATTCCGAACAAAAAATAGCAATATGGGATACCTTTAATGTATTTAAAGTGGCAAAATTACACTTATTTATTAGTTGTGGCAAATAAACCTTATAAAATAAAGAGTGGCAAAATAACTCTTTCCATGTATTTAGAGTGGCAAATTTGCACATTTTAACCAACTTTAAACTTAAATTTAAGTGTTTAGAAATGTAAATATAATGCTTCAAAGTCTAAACAAATAACTTAAGCTTAAACTAAATTAAGATTCTATTAAAAATTATCAAAAACCTTCTTATTTAAAAAAAATAGTTATCTTAAGATTTTTTTTTTTTTGAGTGACCGAATAGGTCAATTTTTAATTAGATATTTAGAGCCCATCAGATTTTCGTTTAAAAAAAAGATCTATACTATTTATGAATGCAACCTTTGTTTTTTTTTAAAGTGAACTATATATTTATCAGATAGAGATCCTCTAAAGTTACTCAAACTTTATAGGTAAAGTTGAACCAACTTGAACTATCGGATTAAGATCAATGATTGACATTAAAAACTCAAGTTTGAATATTGGCAATTTGATTTTAATCTAATGGTTCAAGTTGCTCCAACCTTAACTATAAACTTGAAGCAACTTTAGAGGATTCTAATCCATATTAATCCAACTTCAAACATATACACAACATAAGATTATAATGAACCACCCTACTACAATACTACCATAAACAAATACAAGCCAAAGAGCGTTAGGACCTAATAGAAAAAGACACCTTCCACCCTAAACGGAAATAAGCCAACCACCAAACGTCAACAAGATACAATATAAACCTATAACCAGAACAACCTATAAGCGCGAGAAAAGGACCAAGCTGTCTCATCTAACGACACGTTATTCCTATGCGCAAGCACTTAAAGGAGCAAGTCAAACTTTCTTTCCCAATGTCAACAATGAAGGCAGCCTTTCCAAACACACATAGAAACATATTAACATGTCAAAAGTAATATGGATAATATACGATATAATCATATGATAACCTAAATAGCAACACCAACACCAGTGTTTTACAAACCATAGGATCAAAAATATTAGAATGTCGTACAGCCCAAACAAATCAAATATAAACATCAGGCCCCACATCGGCCTCCTCACTCCAACATCATCATCTGGCTTGTTGTCATCAGCTCTTACCTCACTTCTTGCAACCGACTCTCCCTCATCACCAACCTGCTGCTCAGCATTCTAATCATCATCAGGCATCATGATCTGTGGATGGGCATATACAGCTAACTCCAACCCAGCAGCCTGAGCATCCTCCTGTGCCAATCTCTCTAAGAGGGGCTGATAACGTTGATGATCATAACAAAGTGCAGCTAACCGGCTTAGAATCACCGGCTGAGCCGCCTGCACCTGTCCCAACATAGCGGCAATGGACTGTAAATCAGCCCGGGATGAGTCACCAACAGATAATTCACCAACAGGTGAGTCATTATCAGAGCAATCGGAATAAGTATCATCAAGAGGATAAGTAACTTCTACAACCTTCAAGTTAGATGGAAAAATGAAGCCTTTAGCTTTGGAGAGAAAGTCTGCCAATAAAAAATATCAATGAGAACATCAAAAATAGAAAAAAGAACTGTATGATGCATTGATGCCTATATTATGAATTAAAAAAGGAATAGCAAGATGGCAGTGTTAGAAATTCCAAGTCCAAAAGGGTCAAAGTCCAAGAAATAGGGTTGGTCATGTTGACCTAAGTTACCTTAATTTGATTTCAAGTCTTGTATAAATATAAACCTCTTGTATGTCAATTTTGAGTACGAATCAATAAAAACCATAAATCAATTCTGTTCTTTAATATGGTATCAGAGCCGCTACAACAATCGTTGGGATATAAATTGAAGAGGCAGCCAAGAACAATTAATTCAAAGCAGCCATCATCATCAATTAAATCAACAACAAAATAACTAATTCGGCAACCTACAATTAATTTAACATCATCCTAGGTGCAATTAATACTAGGTGAATTTATTTTACAAGTAGGTCAATTACGAAAAGAGTTTTGGTGATCGGTAGAGGAGGTCGGTTAGTAAGGAGCCACAAGAGACAAATAACTTGTAGTGTTTTGTTTTGTTAGGTTCCTCGTTCGATAACATAGCAGCCACAACATTTCACTGTTCGATTCTTTTCTTTATTTTACTTCAAATCTTTGGTTGGTATTGTTTCCGATAAACTCACATACCATCAAGCTTTTTTAAGTCACCATGGCCAAAGAAGCCGGCGGCTCAAGCTTGGGTTCCGAGTTAGCATTACAGCTAGCCATGTTATTGCAAAACAACAATCAACCTCAGAATCCAAAACTTTCTGACAATCTTCAAATCAATCTCAAACTAAACAGCCAAAACTACGCATTATGGTCTCGAATGATCTGAGTTGCCATAAGCAGAAAATCAAAAACATTATTAAACCATCTAACCGAATACCCACCAGAAAAAACAAAAACCGAAAAATATGATATTTGGGAGCAAGAGGACCTTATTGTGTACTCATGGCTCATCCAGAATATCGAGCCAAACCTTGCCAGAAATCTGACCGAGTTTTCCACCTCCAAGGAACTATGGGACGCATTAGTTACCACTTATAGTAGTGGTAAGGATAGAATGAGTTTGAGCCCACCGGAATTTAAAGGAGAAGTACATATGGCTCAATCTAACCACTCCAAATCAAATGGGTCTTGGATTTTTGATTGTGGTGCCACCGACAATATGACTTATGAGTTATCAGATTTTTCAGTTTTTTCAAGACCTAGAAAAACTCATATTGAAGTTGCTAATAAGGGAAAAATGGATGTTATGAATGGAGGAACTGTTACGATTTCTCCAAACATCAATTTAACTAACTGTCTTTATGTTCCTTCGTTGTCACATAAACTTTTATCAATAAGTCATGTGACAAAGGAACTTAATTGCTCAGTTCTCATACATCCAACTTTTTGTATTTTACAGGATATTAGGACGGGACAAATTATTGGGCGTGGCACTGAGAGAGGGGGGTTGTATTATGTTGATGAAGTATCTCAAAGTGGAAGTGTGATGCTTGCTCATGGATCAAGTGAAAGAGAAGCATGGTTGTGGCATAGAAGATTGGGACATCCTTTAGTGGGTTATTTGCATACTTTGTTTCCAAAACTTTTTCCTTTAAATAAGCCAATTGTTTGTGAGACTTGCATTTTAGCTAAAAGTCATAGGAAAACCTTTAAACCCAGTAATACTAGAGTTCAAAATCCTTTTTCATTAGTTCATTCAGATGTGTGGGGTCCTGCACCAGTTGTTGGAGGTCACAGTTTTAAGTATTTTGTGATATTTGTAGATGATTGCACAAGAATGACCTGGATTTATTTTTTGAAAAATAAAGATGAAGTTTATGATAAATTCACTGTTTTCTATAATATGGTCCAAACTCAATTTCAAGAATCTATCAAAGTTATGAGAACTGATAATGGTGGAGAATATGTGAATTCACAAATGAACTCATTTTTTCAGTCCAAGGGAATAATCCATCAAACCACTTGTCCTCACACCCCAGAACAAAATGGTGTTGCAGAAAGGAAAAATAAACTTCTCTTAGAAATGACTAGGGCACTTATTATTGAGTCCTTAGTTCCAAAAAGTTTTTGGCCAAAAGCTTTAGCCACTGCTACCTATCTGATCAATCGTCTTCCTACAAAGATTCTAGATATGAAAACCCCTTTAAAAGTTCTTTCTGAGTATCATAAGCTTCCATCGGTTCTTACTCTACAACCTAAAGTGTTTGGATGTACAGTTTTTGTTCATATTCCAAAATCATATCGTAATAAACTTGAATCGTGTGTATTTGTGGGATATGGTGTTACTCAAAAGGGATATAGATGTTACAATCCCAAAACTCGTCGTATGTTTACTACGATGAACTGTGATTTTTTGGAGACCAAGTACTTTTACTCTCAGGAACTTAGTGGTCAGGGGGAGGAACAAAATGACACACTGAGTTGGCTTCGATATTCATCAGAGATTCAGACTACTCCAAGTGTTTCCTCCAAAGATTTACAGACCTCCTCTCAAAGTGACAACCCAAGTCCAGGCCTGATATCCGAGGTAAGTAATTCTGAACCGAGCCATAATTTGAGTGATATGGATATTCCATCTAATGAAGTGCAGGAAAATATTTCTGAACCAAGCCATAATTTGAGTGATATGGATATTCCAGCTAATGAAGTGCATGAAAATATTAATGAAGAGCCAGAAAATGTAGAAGAAGTAACTCTAGAAAGTGCTTCAGAAAAGTATGTTCTTCCTCCTCGGTCTACCAGAGGAATTCCTGCAAAACGATATTCTCCAGAAAAGAATTCTCGATCTACTAAGTATCCGGTAGATAACTTTGCGAATATTGCAGAAGGTTTTTTCTCCAAAGAAGCAAAAGCATTTGCAGCAAAACTATATTCAGAAGAGCTCCCGTCAGATGTAGAGCATGCCTTGAAGTTAAAAAATTGGAAGGATGCTATGGATAGTGAAATGGATGCTCTTATGAAAAATGATACTTGGGAGAAGTATATTCTTCCAAAAGGAAAGAATCCAGTAGGGTGCAGGTGGATATATACCATCAAATATAAACCAAATGGGGATGTAGAAAGATATAAAGCAAGACTTGTTGCCAAAGGGTACACTCAGACCTATGGCATTGACTATTCAGAAACTTTTTTTCCAGTTGCAAAGCTAGATACAATAAGGGTTCTTTTCTCAATAGCAGCAAATCAGAGGTGGCCTCTTCATCAGTTCGATGTGAAGAATGCTTTTTTGCACGGAGAATTAAAAGAGGAAGTGTATATGGATCCGCCTCCAGATTTTTCCCGTAATTTTAAACATGGGGAAGTTTGTAGGTTGAAGAAATCCTTGTATGGACTTAAACAGTCACCTAGAGCTTGGTTTGGAAGATTTACTCTTGCTATGAAGAAGTATGGATATCAACAAAGCAATTCTGATCACACATTGTTCCTTCGTCATAGAGGGAATCTAGTAACATGTCTAATAATTTATGTTGATGACATGATTATCACAGGAAATGATGAAAAGGAGATTGATCAACTAAAAACAGCTTTGTTTGCATAATTTGAAATGAAAGATTTGGGAGATTTGAAGTATTTTCTTGGAATAGAAGTTTCAAGGTCTAAACGTGGAATTTTTATTTGTCAGAAGAAGTATATATTGGACTTTTAGCTGAAACATGAATGATTGATTGCAAGCCAGCAGACACACCAATGGTCATCAATCAGAAGTTGTTTATAAAGACAGATGCTAAAGCCACTAATAAAGATAGATATCAAAGGTTGGTAGGGAAACTTATTTATTTGGCTCACACTCGTCCAGACATAGCATATGCTGTTGGAGTGGTTAGTCAATTTATGCACCAACCTCAGGAAGATCATATGGATGCAGTTCTGCGAATTATCAGGTATCTTAAAGGGACTTCAGGTCATGGGGTGTTATTTAAAGCTAATGGTCATCTCAAGATTCAGATATATACAGATGCAGATTGGGCAGGAGACAAAGGTAATCGAAGGTCAACTTAAGGATATTTTTCAATGGTAGGTGATAATTTGGTTACATGGAAAAGTAAAAAACAAAAAGTTGTCTCCTTGTCAAGTGCTGAAGCTGAGTTTAGAGGTATAGCTAGAGGATTAGCAGAAGCATTGTGGTTGAGAAAACTTGTGTTTGAAATAGGTTTTGCTCCCAAAGAAAGCATTCGAATCATGAGTGACAATGAAGCTGCTATCCAGATTTCAGAGAATCCAGTTCAACATGATAGAACCAAGCATGTGGAAGTTGATCGTCATTTTATAAAAGAAAAATTGGAGAGTGGAATCATCAAGTTACCTTTTGTTAAGTCTGAAGAACAACTTGCTGATATCCTTACCAAAGCCGTGGGAACATCTATGTTTCATAAGTGTCTAAGCAAGTTGAATTTCGGTAATCCCAATATTCAACTTGAGGGGGAGTGTTAGAAATTCCAAGTCCAAAATGGTCCAAGTCCAAGAAATAGGGTTGGTCATGTTGACCTAAGTTACCTTAATTTGATTTCAAGTCTTGTATAAATATAAACCTCTTGTATGTCAATTTTGAGTACGAATCAATAAAAACCATAAATCAATTCTGTTCTTTAATAGGCAGAGTTGGGTGCTAGAATGAGTTTCGGTTGAACCAGGTCATTATTGGGTTAGGTTGACACAATCTTTTTATAATTTCCAATAATTTAAACTATTAAAAAATTGATTAAATTACAACAATAATCTAAATCTTTAAATGAAATAGACGCCTAAGAACAAAACAAGAAACACACATTCATACTCTTAACTCTATATATGGATGCATCGACAAAGGCCACGGTATTCTTAGTGGGGTCAACGTACATATATAACGCTTGTTTGGACAATGCTACGAGAGGCAGAGAATATGTTAAATCAAGAACTACATACATTTGTTTAATATTTCGAGTAATAATACCAAGAATAAAATTACATTGACACAAACAGGGTCTCCATTAAAGCTTCTTAAAGCTACACAATCGGTCAAATGACCCAAAGGACTCGCAACAAACAGTATACAAAAATATATATCTTTGCAAACTCAAGAACCCAACACCGTAAAAAGCTAAATTACAACCAACAAAGAAAATGAAGGGTGGAAACTATTAAGTAGGATCAACAAATCTCACTCAACTAAGTGTGGCTCAGTCCCCCGACTCTATATGGAAATTCTTAGAACTGATCATTTTTAAAATGAAATCACAAAGATCTGTTTTGGGGATTGCAATAATTGATTCTGCTTTTGATTTTCTCTACTGGATTAACAATTATCATGTTTTGAGTTATTGTAAAGAAATTGATTATTGAGATGAGCGTACACTATCTCTTGCTTCAAGTAATTAACTATCTTATTCTTATATTTCTTCAAAGTAGCAATACTCGCACGTCCAAACAACCACATTTTAATCCATCAAGTTAAGATATATATTATACGAGTTTAATCAAGTATACATAAAACAAGTTAAGTGCTATAATATAGTGATCAATAATCTAAACAAATACACATATTGCGGAAAGAAAACAAGGGTTTACCTTATAACAAGAATTCCCAACTTTGAGTTCTTTGACATAGTGAAGGCGTAGTATAAACATTTCAAGCATCTCTTCTTTCTCTTCTTTATGTGTAGTATCATCAAGACCGTACTTGGTATAGTCTAATTCAGCTTTGACTAAAGAAGACACATCTCGCAGCAAAATCTTCGATAACAAGAAACAACCGAGGATTCTTATTGATGAAATATAAGGAGCATTAATTTCAATAATATTGTCAATATTATCTTCATCATTTTCAGTAGTGCCTACATCGAGCACCAAGTTCTTAACACTCTCGGAAGTAATATCCAGTTTTGAATAACCATCACAATATTCCAACCTCAAATACTCCAATAAAGGACTCCCAGATAGTATATCTACTCATTGATGTACAAAATTATATCTCCTTGATGTACAATTTTTTTTTTCAATTTCTTTTAGTTTTTAATTATAACCATAACCAATCAAGTAATAATTTGTTATAATTTTGCTTTTTTCTAGTTTTTCAATTCTAAGAAAATCTCTTAAAAGAAGTACAGTCTCAATCTAAGCTTATTGGTTAAATAAGTATGGTCTCAATCATAACTACTGCATAACTAATTATTTTAAATTGAATAAATGTATTTAAAATATACTTTCTTTTTGTTATTATTACAATTACAATACACATTAGTTTTAACCATCTTATTGTGAATCGACCTTTTCCTTTATTATTACTATATGTCGATGGTAAAATAAACTACTTTTAGTTCACGATTTCACCGTAATATATACACAAAAAAGTCGAAACTTAAAAAGTTTCCGATACTCGTAACAAAATTTAAATACAAAAGAAAATACTTTCTAAATTCTACAAATCAAAACAACATTTAGGTATAACAAACTTAACAAAAAAAATTCAATACTTTCACCAACTAAAAGAATATAACATATACATAAATTACTTAGTAACCATCTTGCAAATTTAAACAAGATCTTTGGTTCTTAAACAATTCACATTTTCCCAACTATTTTAAAGTTTAACCAAACTAAATTTAACTGAAGAGACAAAGAGAAAAATATAAATAGTTTTAACTTTATATATTAAGTAACGATTAAAGTCTTTTAAGAAGTGCCACCCCATATGATTTGTTATATATATGTTGTTTGTTAATGATTAGTTATTTCACATAACATTAGTAACTAATTATAATTTTGAACTTTTATGTTAAAGGCATTTAAACTTCTATATACATATATACAAGGAACAAGAGGAGTGCAAATGTAACAATATTTTACATGATATTTTGGTCAAATTAAGGATATGCAAATAGGATCTATGCAATTTTAGTTAAAAATCTAGTCTAGTTTTTCATCCTCGTATATGCGTCCCTTGGAATACAAGGATTTCCTTCTTTCGGACCCTTATTCATCACCAATGTCTTAGCAACCAATAAATAAATAAATATACACCAAATATGAGTATATGTATATAAACATTTCATTTTGTTATTTAAAAACCTTTACCAACCACCAAAATATAGTTTGCAAAAATATGAATATTGACTTTCCTAAAGTTCTTCTATATAAACCATGTACGTACCTCCAACGTCCTCACCATCCCATCGATTTGATCTCTCTGTCTTTTACATTTCTTTGAAAAGTAAGACAGTACGTAATTGTTGGGTGTTTTCTTTTGTATTTGTGTGTGTCAATTTACTCGTTACTAGTTTTCGTGTTTGTCAAAAAACTGGAAATGGCCACTTTGACAGTTGGAAATGTGCAACAAAATGATGTGGGTGAGGGGGTATGTGTGAAGGGTGATCCGTTGAACTGGGGCGTGGCTGCCGAGGCGATGAAGGGGAGTCATCTTGATGAGGTCAAGAGAATGGTTGCGGACTTTAGGAAGCCGGTTGTGAAGTTGGGTGGGGAGACACTGACTGTGTCTCAAGTGGCTGGGATTGCGGCTAGTGATCAAGTGAAGGTGGAGCTCTCTGAGTCGGCTAGGGCGGGTGTGGAAGCGAGCAGTGATTGGGTTATGGAGGGTATGAACAAAGGGACGGATAGTTATGGTGTTACCACTGGCTTTGGAGCTACCTCTCATCGCAGGACTAACCAAGGTGGTGCTCTTCAAAAGGAACTTATACGGTAATATTTTACATTATTAAATGTATAATATATATGTGTTCAACTCAAACTAACATAAGATATATAATTGTCATTCATTTCATCTTATTGTTCACGTTTTAAAACTCTATATGTAGCTAAATTTTTGATTAAAATCATATGACTCGATATGATCTAACCTTAATCAGGGGGCTAATCTACCTGGTATATGTACTAGTTTTTGTGTAAGTTTAGGGGTCGTTAGGAATAATAAAGCCGACCCAACAAATTAAGGATTTTAGAATTTTCATTTCCAAACTGTTTGAGATAAAATATTAGAATGTGAAATGGACCTAAATAACATCTCTTCACTATTGAAAAGATGGATGAACTAAGGGGAACTTGTGAAACTTTTGGCAGGTTTTTGAACGCTGGGATCTTTGGCAGTGGCACCGAATCATGCCACAGCCTCCCACATTCAACAACTAGAGCTGCTATGCTTGTAAGAATCAATACCCTTCTGCAGGGTTACTCTGGCATCCGTTTTGAGATCTTAGAAGCCATCAGCAAGCTCCTCAACACCAATGTCACCCCTTGTTTGCCCCTCCGTGGAACTATCACTGCTTCTGGAGATCTTGTCCCTTTGTCCTACCTTGCTGGTCTTCTCACTGGCCGCCCTAATTCCAAAGCTGCTGGCCCCAATAGATAAATCTTCAATGCTGAAAAGGCCTTTAGCGAAGCCGGTATCAATGGTGGTTTCTTTGAGCTGCAACCCAAAGAAGGTCTAGCACTTGTTAATGGTACTGCTGTGGGATCTGGAATGGCCTCTACAGTCCTTTTTGAAGCCAATGTTCTTGCATTGTTGTCGGAAGTTTTGGCTGCCATTTTTGCAGAGGTTATGCAGGGGAAGCCCGAGTTTACTGACCACTTGACACACAAACTGAAGCACCATCCAGGCCAGATTGAGGCTGCAGCTATTATGGAGTACATTTTAGATGGAAGTGATTATGTTAAGGCTGCAAAAGTGGTTCACGAAATGGACCCTTTGCAGAAGCCTAAACAGGACCGCTATGCTCTAAGGACGTCACCCCAATGGCTGGGCCCACAAGTTGAGGTCATCCGCTTATCGACTTTAATGATAGAGAGAGAGATCAACTCTGTCAATGACAACCCTTTGATCGATGTTTCGAGGAACAAGGCATTACATGGTGGCAACTTCCAAGGAACTCCAGTCGGTGTCTCCATGGATAACACGCGTTTGGCTATTGCTGCAATTGGCAAACTCATGTTTGCCCAATTCTCTGAGCTGGTGAATGACTTCTACAACAACGGATTGCCCTCTAATCTCTCAGGTGGCCGGAATCCTAGCTTGGACTATGGGTTCAAAGGTGGAGAGATCGCAATGGCTTCATATTGCTCAGAACTCCAGTATTTAGCGAATCCAGTCACTAACCATGTCCAAAGTGCTGAACAACACAATCAAGACGTGAACTCTTTGGGATTGATTTCTGCAAGGAAAACAGCTGAAGCTGTTGACATCTTAAAGCTGATGTCTTCTACATATTTGGTGGGTTTATGCCAAGCCATCGATCTGCGACACTTAGAGGAGAACTTGAAAGCTGTTGTGAAGAGCACTGTTATCCGTGCAGCCAAAAAGGTCCTAACCACGGGTGTCAATGGGGAGCTCCATGCTTCAAGGTTCTGCGAGAAAGACTTGCTTCAAGTAGTTGACAGGGAGTACGTTTTTGCATACATTGACAATCCTTGCCTAGCCACACATCCATTATTGCAAAAGCTTAGACAAGTCCTTGTCGACCATGCATTAAATAATGGAGAGAAAGAGAAAGATGCAGACTCTTCAATCTTCCAAAAGATTGGAGTTTTTGAAGATGAGCTAAAGACCGTCTTGCCAAAGGAGGTGGAGAGTGTAAGAAGCGCCTATGAGAACGGCATTCTGACTATCCCAAACAGGATTGAGGCTTGCAGGTCCTACCCATTGTATAGGTTCGTGCGGGAAGAGCTGGGAGCAGAGTATTTGACAGGGGAGAAGGTTACTTCACCAGGAGAAGAATTTGATAAGGTTTTTACTGCGATATGCAAAGGCCAAGTAATTGATCCATTGTTGGAGTGTCTTGAAGGCTGGAATGGTGTTCCTCTTCCAATTTGTTAGCTTTATTAAACTCGTTTGACTCTGTCCTTTCTACAGGCTCCTTAAGTTCCTTCTTAATCGTGTGTCCTTGTTTTTTCATAATTTGAAAGATTCTTCTTTCAAACGTTTAACACTTGTGAATGGTAGAGGGAAGACAGATTTGTCATTTGAAAGTTGAAGTCAATGTTTTGTTTTATTATTATTAATATAAAAGTATTACGGAGTATTATGTTTATTAAATCATCGTTTTTCTTAAGAATTATCTTGAATGTAGTTACTGCCCAGTGTGCTTCTGTCTCTGGTGATAATTTATGTTTAATAAATCATCGTATTATGTTTAAGCCCACCTAATATTCAAAAGAAAATCATCAAACCAGCTGAGATTTGAATGACTCTTCAGCTACCAACACGAGTGCTTCCAAAAGGCCAACATTTTCTCTATTTTCATGAAAGAATATAATGTTTTAGTTTCAATCCTTTTGTCTCAAACAATGTAAACGGTGAGCAGGAAGAAAAACTTACACAGAGACTGTTGAACCAGTTGCGGACCACTTAAGAGAATACCGATTCCCTATGGGAGATATAATAATATTAGTAAGGTTTTCAGTTATTTTTGAGTTTTTTGTATAATGCTCACCTGCCACCCGATGTCACGACTAGTACATGAGCAAGGTGTAGCACTTGCTAAGCGGGCTGTCGCCTTGGATGCAACTGTTGACTACATCAGCAGGCAGAAATTATTTGACTTACATATGTTTAATTTATTTTGCGCCTAAAGTTGAATTACAAACCGGAAATTGGAAAAAGTGAACTTGGTACACGTAAAAGATTTAAGATTTTTTTTATATTTTTTTTATCATAGTTAGAACATCAAATCAAAGATTTATGATTTGATGAATGTCATACATTTAGCTGCTCAATTTAATGAATCCAAATTTATGGGTTGCACTTATTAGAAATGAGACAAACAACAAAGTTCTGGCCCTAAGGATTTCTTTCAAGTAACAATGTATAACATTTTCACCTCAACAAGGGAGACTAGAACTGCAGCAATCATCCCAAAAGCATGCCCTGCTTCAAAAGATGTCACACTCCATTGAAGTGGATATGGAATCTTTATCCTGCAACAAGAAAAAGGCCACTTATCATTCATGCCAGAGAAAGCAATTTCATGACATACAATACTCACAACTCAGATTGCTAACCATGGTGCAGCAGATATGAAACTGGCTTTATCAGTTCCGCAGTGCATTTGAGTCTGTTCTGGATGATGTTTATATGCACCACTAGCGGTCAATAGATGACCAAATGCCCATATCACCTCTATGGTCAAAAGAAGTGAAAAACGCTCCAGTACTGGCAGCTGCTTTGCCGGAAACTGTTTTAAGTACTGTTTCCACCAGAAGATTAGGAAGAAGCAGATTGTTAAGTTTCTCAACCCTAAAAAAATATGATGAAATCACGTTAGCATGCACAGGTAGTACCTGACAGAATTAGACGAAAAGAACTAGCATCTGTATGCCAAATTCAACACATAGTCCAGGCGATAGACAATTTTAGAGTAAAGGTTTTAGCTTCCATGTCAAAAACCCATCCCTTGTTGACTTTCGAAGTCATATTTTTCTGTGCCACTTCAAAGTTGATGAAGTGTTTGTTATTAACAGAATTACGTTATGATATGCATTTCATGATTGTCTTAAATATGAAGACAAAAAACGTGCACCATTTTTAAGCTCAATTGGAAACCTGGAGATGCTTTGACATATGAGGTCGAGTATTAACATATCAAACTTAATATAGACATCACACTATATAAATATATGATAACCCAAATATTAGAAGATAGTTAGGAGTATATTGAACACCAACAACGATATTTTAGAAACCATAGGATCAAAATATCTAAATATCATACAAGCCAATTGAATCAAATCTAAACATCAGGCCTCACATCAGCCGCCTCCACTTCAACATCATCACCTGGCTCGTCATCATCAGCTCCTACCTCAAGTCCTGCAATCCGCTCTCCCTCATCACCAACCTGCTGCTAAGCATCCTAATCATCAACAGGCATCATAACTTGTGGAGGGGCATATGCAGCTAACTCCATCCCAGCAGCCCTAGCATCCTCCTGTGCCAATCTCTCTAACAAAGGCTGATAACGCTGATGATCATAACGAAGTGCAGCTAACTGGCTCAGAATCACCCGCTGAGTCGTCTGCACCTGTTCCAACGTGGCGGCAATGGACTGTATATCGACCCGGGATGAGTCATTATCAGAGCAATCATCTGGCTCCGAATCAGTATCATGAAAAGGATAAGTAACTTCTACAACCTTCAAGTTAGATGGAAAATTGAAGCCTTTAGCTTCCAAACGAGAGAAAGCCTGCAATGAAAAATATCAAAGTGAACATTAAACTATTAAAGAACATAAACAAGAACTGTATGATGCCTATGTGAATTTATAAAGGAATGGGAAGATGGCCGGGTTAGAAAAAAAGGGTAAATGGGTAGAAACTCTCTGGTCCCATGTACCGTCTTGGTACCCAGAGCGCACACTGCATTATCTTCATGCACGGTAAGTCACCATTCACACACATGGATCACAAAATATAATTTCTCCACGGCCGGGTAAGAAAAAAATGCTAAAATGTGTTCCGGTTGAAATGGGTCTTTTTTCAGAACGGCTTAGACGAACACAAACTTTTTTTTATTTTTAATAACTTGAACTAGTTAAACATTGATAATAGTTGCATTGATAATCTAAATTATTAAACAAAATAGACGACAAAGAACAAAAGAAGAAACAGACATTCATACTCTCTACAAATATACATGGATGCGTGGACGAAGCCGGACAGTAACAATAGTGGATTCAACGTACATATACACCACTTGATGGACACAACTACAAGAATATCATATACTAAATCAAGAACTATATACATTTGTTTAAAAACCAAGTAATAATATCAATAATAAAATTTACAAGAAAGCAACAAAAAGGGTCTCCATAAAGCTTCTACAAGCCACACAATAGAAAATTCACTGAACGGACTGACAACAAACAGAATCAATAATATATCTTTGCAAACTCAGGAACCCAACACCGTAGAAGCTACAACAACAATCAACAAAAAAAAATGAAGGGTTGAAACTTTTAAATGGGATTAGCTGACCTCACTCACATAAGTGTGGCTCTGTCCCCCAACTCTATATAGAAATTCTAAGAGCCGATTACTTTAACATGAATTCACAATGATCTGTTTCTAAGGATTGCAACAAGTGATTCTAGTTTTCAGTTTCTCTACTGGATTAACATAATCATGTTTTAAGTTATTGTAAAGAAACTGATTATGGAGATGAGCATAAACTATCTTTTAGTTCGAGTAATTAATTATGTAATTCAAATATTCCTTCAAAGTAGAAATACTCGCACATCCAAGCAACCACATTTTAATCTATCAAGTTGCAATAAGGTAAAAAAAAGAAAGAAAGTAAGTAACCCCCAATGACGTCTTCCACGGGTTTTGAGTTCCAATACCGTCTTCGACGGTGTATGAAGGAGGTTGAGATATAGACAACCTTATCCCTACCAAAGGTAGAGAGGCTACTTTCAGTATCTACCAAAGGTAGAAAAGGACCTCTTGCTAGGCACGAGGATCAAACCCTTGACCTCAGTTTCCAAAGACAAGATGTAGCAACTTGACCCAGTTGGTTTAGACTTTAAATCAAGTATACACATATTGCAATAAGGTATTAAACTTTAATCAAGTATACATGAAACATGTTAGGTGCTGTAATAACTACTGATCAACAACTTTACAAATACACATTGCAGAAGGAAAACAAGGTTTTACCGTATAACAAGATTTTCCAATTTTGAGCTCTTTGACATGGTGAAGGTATAGTATAAACATTTCAAGCATCTCTTCTCTCTCTTCACTACGTGTCATCTCATCATACCCATACTTGGTATACTCTAACTCAGCTTTGACTAAAGAAGACACATCTCGCAGTAAAAGCTTCCCTAACGACAAACCACCAATGATTCTGAGTGACAAAATATAAGGAGCATTGATTTCAATAGTATGATCAGGATCATATTCATCATCATCGTATCCAAAGAACACCAGGTTCTTAACACTCTTGGAAGTAATATCGAGCCTTGAAAAACCATAACAATAATCCAACCTTAAAGTGTCCAATAAAGGACTCCCGGATAGTATCTTTGCAATCAAATCATGGTCTAACTCCCCATGTGAAATAGTTAAATGGGTAAGGTTATTCCAACTAATGGGCCCGGTAGGATTAAATAAGCAGCATTCTAGATTGAGATGGGTAAAATGGGAGTTGATGAAAAAAGATTCATCTTCCAATACAAACTGATCATCATTCATGTACCTTAAATCTAAGTCAAGCTCTTGGACTTTGCTTTTAGTAGCAAAATGAATCCAATTATTAACTTGGGATTCAAAACGACTTTCATAAGTGGCACGGGCTTGGAATCTATAAAGATTCTTTGATTGACATTGAGTTACGGTTTTATCAACAGGCAGATAACCATAATAATTGACCAACATCCCGGATAGAATATTTGCAATCACATGTTCGTCTAAATTCCCATTTGAAATACTTAAATAGGTAAGGTTGTTCCAAGCAACGGGGCCAGTAGGACTAAATATGAAGCCTCCCAAATGGAGACGCGTAAAATGGGAGTTGATGAAAAAAGAGTCATCTTCCAATACAAACTGATTTTCATCTTTCTTATAACTTAAATTCAAGTGAAGGTGTTGGACTTTACACTTAGTAGCAAAACGAATCCAATTATTGACATAGGATTCAAACCGGGAATCGTAATTGGCACTAACGCTGAACTTACTGAGATTCTTTGATTGGCATTGAGCTAGGGTTTTATCAACCCACATATAGAAATCGGGTAACGGTTTAGCTTTAGAAAAATGATGTAAAGGTGGGTATTTTCTAAAAAGATAATCCACAAAGAACGGAGGGCCAAAGATGTTGCCAACCTTTGGAGAGAATACCTGTTCTGATTGCGTATTTTGTCCAGGGCAATCGAGATAGGATTTCATTGATAAGAAAACCATCAGGTAGTAAGCTTATTCGATCTTCTTCTTTTTCTGGATTCGATGTTTCTTCTTGGGTTTTGATCCGATTCGGAGGAAGTTGATCTTCTTCTTTATCTTCCATGGCATCTAACAGAGTTTGTTGGTTGGAAAAATTGCAACAAAATAATAGCCAGCCCGAATGTTATTAGAAACAGATAATAGGGTTTCTTTTTTCCCACTAAATATACACTTCCGGCCTGGAATCAAGATATACTTGTCAAAATGGCCCATTGGTCTAGACTTACCTTAACCTATATTTAAATAAAATTATAATTTTTCATATTAAAAATTTACCCTTGAATTATACTCATTATATGATAAACGTACAACTATTTAATGCATATCAAAAATTTCATTTAGCAAAACCTTTTTCTAAAGAAAAAAAATTACTAAAATTTACCAAAAAACCATCTATCAAAATATTAGAGGCCAAAGTAAAAATATTACAATCTTAAAATAAACTATTTAGAAGTTATGATATATTCAATTATAAATTAGTAGATCTTAGCTTATAAATAGAAAAATAATATACCTTGTTAATTGATCAGATGACAACTGTAATTGAATACTTCTCTATTTATTAATTCTTTCTTTCAAGTCCATCTTGTAATTTTAGGATATAAGGATAATCAAATTATGCGATAGATTATTAGATTAATTTTTTGAAAAATATAACTAATTTTCATTTGTACCAAGATTAAAAGAAAAAGCATGTAGCAACATGGGGTGTTTGGTATTGCGATTTTTAAACAAAATATGCGTTTTCAAAATAGATTATGATTTTTTAAAACTGCATTTTGAAAAAGCATGTAGCTACATGCTTCTCTAAAATTGCGTTTTCATAGCCAATAATTACTTTTTCATACAAACACTTTTTTAGATTATTTGTGTTTTACAAACATAATAATCAGATAAACACTTTATAACGCATTCCCAAACACCCTCAAAATACCGGTATTCTTGGGTAGGTGTAATACAAAGCGACAACTTCACTATAACTTCTGATAGCGATTTCATCACCTTTCCGGCCACTTTCAATATTAATTTCTACTTACAAAAAACCTCAATATATTTTATATTTATAAATACATAATACTAATGTTTTCAATGTGTAGTTAATCTAGTGTTCGGTGAGAAGTAGGTGTTTTGCAGATGTGATATTTCTCCTGCATTTTATATCATCATCATCATCATATCATATGTTAGTATATATACTCTTCTAAATCTTAATTTATGCCTAATTATATACACAATAATCTCCATAAAAATGTCAACTTACGCAACTGAATTTTTTTTCTATCAAAAGTTTACTTTATAAATAAATACATTACACGTTAGTTGATCAAATATTATATATTTCCATCTTTTGCAGTTGTTTGCCTTTCATTTTCACCCCCATACATATATGTATACACGTACACATTTTTAGCTTCACTTCCAATTCATAAGCTGATGCCCACTTTTCACCTTTCTTTTTAGTTATTTTATTATTACTTGTTTTTTTGGTCTCAACTAACTCTGACATTCTCATCCCAACAGTTTGTTGAAAAATAATCTTATATTATACTATTATGATAATACGATTTGAATGGACACTTGAATAACCTCAAATGCATCCATCTTCTTTTAGTATATCTTAAAACTCAAATCGATCTTATATTTTTGAACACATTATGGGGAAGCAAGATCAGTCGTCGATGAAACAAGGAGACGCGTTTAGTTATCAGAAAACGGTGTTTCATGGGGGGTTAAGGAGTAACTCTATGAAGTTGGGCTCTTTTAATAAAGGTGGTGGTAATTATAAAAGGCATAATTGGGCTCATAAACATTTTTCCTCCATTGTTTTCACTGTTGCATTGATGGCTTTTCTTTTCCTTTTGGATTCTCTTATGACTTCTTTATTTGAACCACCTTCGATTGCTGTTCAAACTAGTTCCGTGCCTGGAAATTTGTCTACGGAGATGGTATGTGTTTACGTGTTTCTCATATGTTGTATCGTTCTTATGTGTGTGGATTTTGTACTTAGAAACTAACTGCGGATTATAACTACTATATATAGTCGATCATCGTAAGTTTTGAAGACTCATAAACTGATTCTTTAAAATTTGACATTGTAGTTTGGAGATGATGGTAACAGAAGTGTGGTGCAGATGTATGGCCGCCTTGCAAGCATGGCTTCTAATGCTCTTGTAGAGGTTTGATGTCCTGTTTTAACATGCATATTGTTTCGTTATCAGTTTTTGGCTTGTCTCATATAATTTGGCAAGATGGGTGGGTTGGGTAACAGGTCAAAACGAGTCAATATCTGGTACGTCCCAAAACCGAATGAGTGGGGTTGAGTCAAGAACAGATTTTTTGTCAATTTCTATAGTTATAAGTAGTAGGTATTTTTGTTAGTTTAGAAAGTTGATGAATCATATATACAACTAGGTGACTTTTAACCCATTTGATCAGGTCCCTTTTTAGATTGAATTTCTTTGTTTGACCCATTTGAGATTAAAAATAACCCCTCTAACTACTATAGGTTTAGTTGATATTTATTTTTGTACGTTCATCAATTATTTCTATTGCAGAGAGAGCTTAAACAAGATGAATCAACATATTGGAAGGAACCCCATCATCGATCAACAGTATGGAGTCCTTGTGCAGATAGAACAGAATCAACAAGTGCCGGTAAAGACTGAAACTGGCCAATTTGACTGTCAAAGTCAAACTTGAACTCTTTCTTTACGTTTCATGATTTTTCGATATTGTTAGGACAGGAAAATTACAACGCAACACTGGTTATATATTGGTTAGTGCAAATGGAGGTCTGAATCAACAACGGGTTGCTGTAAGTAATAGGGCCTTTTAGTTTTCCTTCCCGATATAAACATATATAAACGTGTCTTCTGGTTTAATTGTGTATCAAGTTAGAAGAGTATTTGTTTCTTTGCACGCAGGTTTGCAATGCTGTAGCTGTGGCATCGTTATTAAATGCAACATTAGTTATTCCAAGGTTTCTTTTCAGCAACGTGTGGAAGGACCCCAGGTCAGCAGATATGATCATCTGTTTGATTTCATATTTTATCTTTTGTAAAATAAAATAGAACTTTAAGTCTGATGCCTATGAGTGTGATTCAGCCAGTTTGGTGATATATATCAAGAAGAATATTTCATAAAAGCGTTTAAGGATGAAGTTAATATCGTAAAGGATCTCCCTCCTCATTTGAAGTCACTAGACTTCAAAGAAATTGGTAGCCTGGTATGTCGTTGTCTATTTAACATTTATGAAATTATTGAGTAGCATATGCCTTATATGCCTTTCTGTAGTAATAAACTGAAAATATCTATATAGACCGAAAGCAGTAACATGATAATACGTTGTTTACCTTCAGAATTTAACATAAAAGGGATATTTTGCAATTTTCAGAATTTCTTACGTATAAGTCAAGTGTGCTTATAATGCTTTTACGGTTAACTTTCAGATAACGGATGCAGATATCAGTAAGGAGGCAACACCAGTAGAATATATTGAGAAAATACTTCCTCTATTATCAAAAAATGGAGTTGTTCATTTCCTTGGATATGGGAATCGGCTTGGCTTTGATCCATTACCGTCTGAACTTCAGGTTTACACAGCTACTTTCATCTCAATTCATTTTTTCTAAAAAGAAAAAAAATCCCAAAGTACCTTACCATTTACATCAACTTTTCGTATAACAACAAATCGTATGATTTTGTTTCAGAGGCTAAGATGCAAATGCAATTATCATGCTTTGAGGTTTGTGCCTAAAATTCAAGAAATTGGTTCTTCGTTGATTAGAAAGATAAGGAAATATGATGGCCCGAAGAATAAATTAGATAAGCAGCTACTAGGAAATGTCATCACGGATACACAATCAAACGAACGTGATTTGGATGGGGAACCACTCAAGTATCTTGCTCTGCATTTGAGGTTTGAAGTTGATATGGTTGCCTACTCTCTATGCGAGTTTGGTGGGGGAGAAGTTGAGAAAGCTGAACTCCAAGCCTACCGAGAAGATCATTTTCCACTGCTCATGCAACGATTAAAGAATTCAAAGTGAGTACTCTAATACTGTACTAATTAGTAACTTTTTTCCAGGTTTTGCTCATATTGAGAGTTGCCTTGTTTTCTATTTTTTTAAATGGAAAGCCACTTGGATTACAATCCAAAGATATAATTGCGCCCATTAGCTAGGCACAGTAGGACGTATGCACAAACCTACTAGATCTATATTCCAAAAATTAGAAGTTCGCTATATATTTTGTAACCATATCTAACACACAAGTTATTCATCAGAAGTTAGACAAATATGTGCGTCACATTTTGACCGGTTACTCAAACTGCCCATTTTGCTACCTCTACACCATATATTGGGCAAACGGGGGTATTTTTTAGTGTCTCTTTCGAACGTTGAACTTCTTCAATCATGGATTCAATGGGTTATAAAGTTATATATTATATGTGCTTGTAGGCTTATTTCTGCAGAAGAACTAAGGAGTTCAGGAAGATGTCCATTAACTCCAGAAGAATCTGCACTGGTTCTAGCTGCTCTTGGTTTTAACAGTGAGACATACATTTATCTTGCTGGGTCCCAGATATACGGAGGAGAGTCAAGGATGCGCCCGTTGACTAATCTGTATCCTCATGTGATCACAAAAGAGGATCTTCTCTCTCCGAGTGAACTTGCACCATTTAAGAACTTTTCTTCTCAGGTAATAATCACTTTTCGTCAGATTTAACAGCTTATAACATACATTGATAATTTGTTTTGTTACTTATAATCGAAACTTGACTGACTTTTAGCTAGCAGCACTGGACTTCATTGCATGTGCCACTGCAGATGTATTTGCTATAACAGATTCAGGCAGCCAATTATCTTCGTTGGTCTCCGGTTTCCGAACATATTATGGTGGTGGCCGTGCCCCGACATTAAGACCCAGCAAGAAAAGACTTGCAGAAATTTTGTCAGAAAATCATACCATAAGTTGGACTAATTTTGAAGCAAGAGTGAAGAAGATGATCACAGAAGCACAAGCTGTGCGATTGAGAGGTTGGGGTAGAAGCATTTACAAACAACCAAGATGTCCTGAATGTATGTGCAGGTTTCAGTGATCATCATTAATTAGGCAAAATAACTTTTTCCTATTTTTTAGATTGTTGTTTTTTCATTAAATTGTGCAAATATGATCACAAGAGCTAACGAATTCTGAGCACCGCAATTTACAGTTTTGTTTCAGTTAGAGGAATGCAAGGGAAATAATGTTGGTCGGTGAGCCCCTCACCGAAGCTCAGCATGTATGGCAGTACATAAGAACATTCTTTTTTTGTATATATATTGAAATGAATGAATTTGGGCAAGGATAATAGTGTATGCAACCAACTTGACAGGATAGGGCCATAGGGGTGTTTATAATTAGCCATTCCAACCATTGTTACTATTACCAAACTGAGGTGTGAGTGGGTTTACTGTCAGTGTTAAACCGGTCATTCTGGCCAAACAACCATGGTTACTATTACCAGCCATCAAACTGGTATCGAACTAACAATCACTTTGGCCACTTAAATCAATAGCCAGTTTGCTTTTGCAAAATGTAGAAAATAAAGCTTGACTGAGATTTTGTCGCAAACTGGTCAACAACAGCTTGATTGTTTAACTAATCTTCTTGATGTAGGCTTGATCTTGAAACTTTGCTGCTATTGAGCCTGATTTATAAAGATGCCTTACGACCTTAATGACATTCAAAAGAATATCAATTCACACTAAACAATATAAAGAAAGGGTATCTAAATTAATTTCATTTCACTTGCCTAATCAAATAACTCAGTGACAAAAAGATTTACACGAAATAAATGAAATTTAGAACACCATAGCGCTATCATGCTCTCATGAAAAATAACACATCACAAATTTCTTAACCTTCCCCTTCCTAACTAAAAGGGATTGTGATCAGCACAATCTCAATCTTGCAGAAACTACTCTTGCCACCCAGCATTACCTTTAAAACTTTCAGCCTCAATGAACTTCATGATGGTGGGAAAAACCGGTTAAGATTGAAAGGAAGGGTGTAAAACTCCTCATTTCGACTATCACCTTTGAAGGATCTAAACTTTGCCCACCATGGCATCCCTCTGTCTCTTGCACTGTCTTTGAACTCGAGCGTGTTGTCAAGAAACACAGACACCATCAACGCCACTGTTGGCGAGGAGAAGAAGATGGTGTTGAGGAAATCATTAAACTGCATGAAAATGTATGTGGAAACACCAAATTACTTTTATGTTTTCATTCATGAATGTGGCAAAGAATATATATGTAAAAAATACCAACTTCTCCATAGTAGGCGAAAAACAATGGCTCTTTGTTAGAAAACAGATGTGGAAAGACATACATACCCATTCTGCTTTTGTATGTGAAGGACCATGAAGAGCACCAGCCGTGTATTCCCTAAAGTACTCGGGAATAGACAAGCCAAGAAAGAAAGACACACCCACAATAAACAAGTTTCTCATAGAGTTCATGTTCGTGAACTGCAAGAATGACAACCCGATGGAAGCTAGCAACAAAACAGAAGAAAGATTAATATACCATTCTACTGCATTTTGCTTTGAATTAAACTTGAAGAAATAGATGCTCACCCACAAGACCAAATAGCACACAATAAGCCGCAGCAAAAATTGGGAAAGGTATTGAGGCAAATAAAGCTCCAAATTTCCCTACAGGATAAAAGATACTCAAGAAACATGTATTGATAAAGGGCCGAGTTGTAATTTGAGAGCTATTTTAGAAGATGTAAATTCACCTAGTATTGAAAAGAAAATCATGAAACCAGCTGAGATTTGAATGACTCTTCGGCTACCAACACGAGTGCTTCCCAATAGGCCAACGTTTTCTCTATTTTTAAGAAAAAAAATAATGTTTTAGTTTCGATCCTTTTGTTTCAAATAATGTAAATGGTGAATAGGAAGATACACTTACACTGAAACGGTTGAACCAGTTACTGTTCCAAAGAGACCGCTTAATAGAATACCGATCCCCTGTGTGATAAAAAGAATTAGATTCTTTCCTGGGAGATATAATAATATTAGTATGGTTTTAAGTTATCTTTGAGATTTCTGTAAAATGCTGACCTGCCACCCGATGCCACGACTGAGAACATGAGCAGGGGGAGGTGTGGCACTTGCTAAGCGGGCTGAAGCCTTGTATGCACCTGTTGACTACATCAGGCAGAAATTATTTAGTTTAATCCATTTTGTGCCTATAGTTGAATTAGAAACCAGAGACTGGAAAAAGTGAACTTGGTATCCCTAAAAGATTTATGATTTTTATGAATGAAATTTAATAAATCCAAATTGGTGGGTAACCCTGATTAGAAATGAGACACAACAAAATTTCGGCCCTAAGAATTTCTTCTAACAAAACAACGTACAACATATTCACCTCAACAAGGGAGACTAAAACTGCAGCCATCATCCCAAAAGCATGCCCTGCTTCAAACGTTGGCGCACCCCATTGAAGTGGGTATGGAATCTTTATCCTGCAACAAGAAAGTCCACTTATCATTCATTTCATAGAAAGCAATTTTATGACATACAATATTCAAAACTCAGAATACTAACCATGGTGCAGCAGATATGAGACCAGCTTTATCAGTTCTGCAGTGCATTTGAGTCTGTTCTGGATGATGTTTATATGCACCACTAGCCGTCAATAGATGAGCAAATGCCCATATCACCGCTATGGTCAAAAGAAGTGCAAACCGCTCCAATACTGGCAGTTGCTTTGCCTGAAACTGTTTTAAGTACTGTTTCCACCATAAAATCAGGAACAAGCAGATTGTTAAGTTTCTCATTCATATAAATAAATTCATATAATCAAGTTAGCATACACTGGTAGTACCTGAGAGAATAAGACAAAAAGAACTAGCATCGGTATGCCAAATTCAACACATCGTCCAACCTATAGACATTTTGAGAGTAAAGGTTTTAGTTTCCATGTCAAAAACCCATCCTTACTTGACTTTTGAAGTCAAATTTTTTTTCTGTTCCACTTCAAAATTGATGAAATGTATGTTACTGTATTAACTTAATTAAGTCATGATTGTCTTAGATATGAAGATAAAAAAACATGCACCATTTTATATCAATTGGAAATTTTGAGATGCCTTGACTTGTGAGGCCAAATATTATTCATAAGGAAGCCAACACTGAGTCTTTCCATCAAGCATTTTAAAAAAAATGTAATAAGAAGTCCTCTAGTTGTGAAGTTGAAATGAGTTTAGATGACCTCTGAACTGTGTGTCTGTCTACATGTTGACTTTCAGGGTCAAATATTTGCAAAGCAAATAAAAACACGGTAAGGCGTTGCAGAATTGAGCCAGTCTTTTGTATTCTTTGGATATTACCATTTCAATAAGTTTATTATTTTTGTGCTAAAAGAACTAAATGGTCTGTATCATCTTCAAAGTTGAAGACGAACAATAAATTTTGAACTCCAAAGTCAAACTAAGCCCTAGTAAAGTAATCACATACCACAGGAAATCCTCTGTCAAAAAGTCCAAAACCTGCCAAAGCAATCACTGGAACCATACCAACAGGGCTAAAGAATCTGAAATTAACAAAAGCTTATATAATAAGATTTTGGTTACATAAATAATATAGTCATATTGGAAACATTGTTGCTTTATGGAGTTGGATTATTCACCTTGAACATATAGCCCATAGCTGACTATACCCCAAGATAATCTGCACACTCGATGCTACTATAAGCGCACCTTGTATAGCTCGCATTGTAGCAAGAAATCTCTGCAAGAGCAAAGAAACTCATCGCTAAAGATTGTCGGTTTTCACTTTCATTAATCAAACACTCTCTAATTTTCCATTTTCACTTCCATTGATTACATGGATGTCACATTGAGCTATGTAACTCGACTACTAAATAATCATTGGGTTGTAAGACACATGTTTGATGCTTTAACAGTTCAACATTTTAATGATAGAGTTAACCATTAATTAACATTTTATACACCTTCGGAGTAACTGCAGCCCTGAAACATGGCATACGATCTGACATTACTATACAGGAAAAAATGGTTTTTAGTAGTTGGAACATAGGAAATGCCCCTTGAAAAGGGGAGATACCAATTCACAATCTCCAAGACATTGGCAGCTCCACAATGTACTATCTTAAATCAACTTATTATAAAATAATAACAAAGTTGGTGTTAACTTTGATGTATTAGATGCCCTTCTAGCACAAATGCGGCACTGCTAAACTGGAAAAAGATGGTTTTTAGTGGCTGAGACATATGAAAGGGCCCTTGAAAAAGGGAAATACCAACTCACAATCTCCAAGACATTGGCATATTAACAATGTACTAGGCATATCAACAATGTACTATCATAGTAATAGTTTTCTTTAGTACAGTAACAGTTTCCATTTTTTATCTTTGGGTCACCCAATACATTTATTTTCTTTTATTTTTAGCCTTAATTTTCGTGCTCAATGGTCATAACTCTTCGTATACCTAACTCAAGGAAAACCCATGATAAGAAAACACCCGTCTACATTTTTGGAATATTTTGCTCACACTAGGATTTGAATAAGTGAATTAGTACATTTCAAAAGTCTAAAACCTAGGTTACAACTATTACAACAAAGTAAAATAAAGCAGCATTAACAAGATTATGTAGGGTTAGGTTACCATATGATCATCCGCAATCGAAGCAAGAGAAGAATCATGAATGATTGAGATTATAGGAACCATAAAAGCCCAAGATCCTCCAACTACAGCAGGTAATCGGGTTCCGAAAAGGGTTTGCAAAAATGTGTTAATCCCTTGAACAAATAGCAATGTTTGCACCACTCTAATCTTATCACCCTGCAAAATATACATGTTTTGTTAATCACAGCTACAAATATGAATAGTAAAACTATTTCATGCATGTTTTGGAGTTAAAAAACTTACAGAAGTACCACCCATCAAAGGAACAAGAAAACTTGGAATCATGACAGCTGTCCCTAAAGACAAGATGTAATGTTGAAACCCTAAAGCTATGGCTTCCCCTGTTTTCCAAAAACAGGAAAACCGCCATCAAGTTAGTCTCAAATCAATAAGTCTAAAGTGAAAATTTCAAGTTAAGGATTGGAGTCAATACAGTAAGAACTTTACATACCCCATGAAGGATTGGAGTCAATACAATACTCTAAGCCCTGAAGTTGGTCAGTTGGAAGATGACTAATTTCCTCAACTTTTGGAGCTTCTGCCATAGCTTTTAAGTTTTACAGAAACTAAAATAAAACCCTTTTTAAGATTCAATAAATTAAATACAACCCAGAATTGATTCTTGCTAAAACTATGATTCTTATGGTGAAAGCAGGAATCTTTACTCACAAAAAGAGCAAAAACAAACAAGATTCTTTGTTGTTTCAAATGGGGTTTGCTTGAATAAACACAGACTATGATTCAAGATTCTCAAAACACACAGATGGGGTTTTAAGAGTCTTATATTCTTGACACCCGAATATGTTCGAGCTGCAAAATACGGGTCAAGATTGTTGGATTCTTTCTTGTTCCAAATGTGAATTTTTTTTTCCTGACAGTGAAAATGACTAAAACAACAAATTGGATTCTTTCTATGAAGAAAAAATAAAAGTAAAAGAATATGAGAGAGTGTGGGGGGGATGACCAATGAGATAAAAAGCTTAAAAGAGTCAAACACAATGGTGAAAATTGAAAAACAAAAGGCCTAAAAGCAAAAGTTGCTTGTGAGAGTTGCAGAATACAGTAGTTGCTTTGCTTTGCTTTGCTTAGTGAGATTGAATCTGTTTGTTTAAGTAGTGGACCGTTTACAATTTGACAATGTGTTGACAGATATGCCCCTTGAAAATACTTCCAAAGTTTATGTTACCGTTGGTCCCTTCAGTGTGTATTTAATAAAATAGTATATTGATGACCCCATCATCCAACATAAGAGTAGTATTTGTGTATTGTTTATTTATTTCATAAATTAATACCACTACTTTTTTCATTGTCACTATGCAAATATTGTTTAAATAAAATCTTGTAAGCATCACATACAATACGAAAGTGAAAATGATAAATCCTTTTAGAAAATAAATTAAAATCCTCTTAAAATTATAAGAATGTGATATGTATTATTCACTAAATCTCTTTCCTAATCTCACCTCCTAATTTTTTCACATATTATCATCTATGATTAAAATAATCTTTAGGCTATTTAATTAGGAGAATTAATCATTTTTAATACAAAAGAAATTATAAATATGAGTGTGTTGTTATCAATGCAATGGAATAATAATTAGCATACCATACTAGAAGAGATATTAAATATGCTCCATTAAATAGTCAAAATAGAATAATTAAATATATAATTAAAGAAATATAATTTTTACTCCTAAAATTAACATGCATGAAAAAATTTAAAGTTTTACTAAAAATGTGCATTAAATATTTGTATATTTACCATAAAACTTAAAGGGAAATGCTAAATACAGCCCTTAGCTGTATTTAACGTGCATAAAAAAATGTATATCTTCCATATTAAAAGTCCGCCCCCTGATTTTCATGGTAAATGTACAAACAATTTATGCACCTTAAACACAGCCCTTAGGGCTGTATTTAGCAAACTCTAAACTTAAAAGATAAGCTTTTGATTTGAAAATGTACAATTTTTTTATGTATGTTAAATAAAGCCCTAAAGACTTCATTTAACATTTTTCAAAAAATGGAGCAATATGAGTTCCAATAATAAAACCAAGAGGTTGAGTATTGTAAAACAAGTATTAAAGTAAAACAAATAGGACAAGATCTTGACCCTTAGATTATGGTTAAAATGATGCACGAAGATTCACAAAGCTATTGGTGTAAGATGATTTTCTTGATGCACGGTGATTTTCAGTGAAGTGAAACTATTGTTTTATTTGTTTTACTTTAATACTTATTTTATTTTACCTAAAACCATAAAACCAAATAGGATTTCTGGAGAGAAGGCGTGTCTCTTTATGGTGGAGTGATCATGGCATCTAAAGGTGAAGGCTGTAAGGTAAACCACTCCATCACCAATCACCGCCTTTGATTTATCAACCCTATGATCTATCACCTCCACTAGTTACCCTTATTCATACACTTAATAAGGAAGACCTTTACTCTTATTCGTGTTCGGAAACGAACTCTCTCTGGATCTAAAACAGAATCGAGTTAGTCAAAGGCAATCAAAACGGGTTACACAAGGGTGCAGTGGAAGTCCGCTTCGAATCACAGTTTCCGGTGGTGGCGATGGTTGACGACATTGAGGAAGGAAAGCCGGTGGTGGCGGTGGTGATAGACGGTAGAATTGTGATGATGGTGGCCGGAAAAGATTTTTTTGACTTTTTATTAATTTTACAATTTTCTTTTAATTATAATTATATAGTCCTAATTTAACAAAAGATTTCAAAACACTGTGTCTTTTTACTTTTTGAATCCAATGAATTGTTCATTGTATTCCCGAATCTGAACTTTACATTATTTATATCTCGTATACGAATGAATATTCTGCATCTTATTATATTTTTAACATAATTTTATTGCAACAAATTTCTCTTTATATAGTCAAGTTAATTAATACGAGCCGCAGACCACGGAGTAATATTAATTTGAGTAGCGACGACGTGGAAAGGTACATACTAAATGCTTTTTATATAAACACTTTTTAATTTTTTTAAGTGGAGATCGAATATCTTGCTGCGTGACAAAAAAAAAAAAAATATTTATATATTACTAGACTGGAAGATGTGATTTTTAGACGTTACCTTATATTTTACAGTGTTATTTATCATGCGTTTATGTTACTTACTGTTACTGACTAAAAATAAGTAATCAAGTAGTGCACCAAAAATGCACATACTGCGCGCATGGCTTCATATTCATATTGTGAAATCAAATGGCCGGGAGTCGGGCCAATTATACGTACGTGTCATTATTATACATTAGAAGATACAAAATTGCGAATACTCCTTGTAGCAAAAATCTACAAATGCCTATGTCTATACATGACTTTTGCATGAAGAAAACAAAAGTTATACTTAATCAATACACATAAATATAAAGGAAACAACAACAACAAGATCCAATCCCTGGGCGGGGTATAATGGAAGTGAGATGTAGACAATTTTACCTTTACCCAAAAGTAGAAAGACTGCTTCTAGCAGGGACCTCCGGTCACATAAATATAAAGGAAAACACTAAATAAAACTGTAATTAACCTATTGTGCCTAGCTTTCATCTAACAAGTTTATCTCTTAAACTTTAATACTAAATGTATAACTATTTTATGCATCTTAATTACAATCTATAGTGTTAGTATTTAACAAACCTAAATATACATATTGGATGCGTAAACTGCTAGTATATTATAACATTCCATAAATAGGAATAAAAAACGAAAGAGTAACGTCTATATTTTGAACCAAGACGAGAGACAAGTGACGGTCTCAGAATCTGAGGTGTTCTGCAGCATATGTACCATCCCAAATTTTGTTTTATACATATACATTTGTGTTTTGCCACCAACCGTACGGTTTAATTAAGTAATATTTTATAGACAGAGAACACATTGTCACTCGAGTGGACGTATTATTGGGCAATGCTTGTGTAATTTTATTTTTTCACCCATTACTCCATTAGTAATCAATAAGTTGATGCATAGGTTTTTTATGATAAATATTTGTAAAATAGATAAAGTTTCAGAACCAACCATATACTTTGAGTAAGCATTGAGAAAGGGAATCATGGCTCTCTATGCAAGTTGAAAAGGTTGAAACTATCAAAACAAAAGAGAATATGATTAAAGTTGATCAAGCATAACATAAACATAAAGTTGAAGCATAACAAAAACATAATAGAAAGTTAATTATATACATTAGTTCGCTTTCTTTGACTAAAGTGTATTTATGTTGAAAGCTAACTTTTCTCTTTAACATGAACTCAAGTAGTTTATCGTATGAAATGATGATTAATTAAAGAAATAAATTAAAGTCATTGGAAGTAGAATACGGGCCTGGGTTAAAAAGAACCACAAAATGAGGGATTTTTTTTTTACATGATAAACCAATTTTATATACTTGAGATCTCGAGTTCGAGATATGAAAAAAACATTTGAATGAATTTTAAAATAAATTTCTTTTGTGAAACAGGTTGAAAGGGTAGAGTTTTATCACAATCAAATGTCGTGCATTCGGGCAGTTTAGTTGAAAGTTTCTCCTCCTACTAGGTATTGAAGGTGAGGGGCTCTCTAACGCGGACCTGATAAAGACAACGTAAGCTAGATACCCTGTTATGAGCAAATGATTTACACCTTTATAAATATATATATATATATATATATATGGGGAAAGTGAGTATGGGGTTGTCCTCCATCTAAATTTAGATGGGGAACCCCTCACATTTGGTTTTATAATCATAAAAATCATGAGGGCCATATATTTATTGAATACTCAAACAAATATTAAAATATTTGTATGTGAGGGGTTCCTCGTCTAAGCTTAGATGGGGAACAACCTCATACTCAATATATATATAGATACTGGTATTTAATACCCGATGTATGGATTTATTTTATTTTTATTAAATTTTATATTTTGTTATATAAATAAAAATATATAATAAAATTGGTGCTCAAATTAAAAATATTAAACATATTTTGTAATGATTATTGTTTAGTTACAACTAGCACGGTACCCGCGCAATACGGCGGTGTTGTGGCGGCGACGATGTGGTGGTGGGGGTCACTGTTGGTGGTGGAGGCGGCGTCGAGTGGTGTAGATAAGTGATGTAAAGATAATTGATAAAAGATTAATGGATATATTTTGGATAAATGACTAATATTGTAATTTAATCTTTAATGGTATTTTAGATAATTCATCCATAACTTCTAAAGAGAAGTATGTTTTATTTATTAAATAATATAAAAGTATAGATTAGGTGTATAGGAAAATTAAGATTAAGAAATAAGGGTATTTTGGGTATAAAAAAATGCTGAATTTCCTAAAATAGAAAAAGTCAATATGCTTTATAAGGGTTTATAGAAAAGTATAAATCTTTTAGGCAAACTAATACGGAGTACCTAACAACAATAACACTGATATAAGATACACATCGAAAGTAATACAAACAAACTTAATCAATAATAGGAAAAAATCTTGTGGTCATATACAATTAATTAATTAAACCATGAATATACTTAGAAATCAAGAAAAAAACGTATATACGTACCTTTAACTCTTCAAGCTCTATCAACAAACCAATTTATTGTATATAGTTTGGACTCTGGAGTTTTGAGCTGAGTATATACATAACTACATATAGTTCACTGTTTCTTGTTAATTGTGAATTGCAGGATTTGCAAATCAAAGCTTTTAGCATTTTAGGTTGGAGTTTTTCAATATTAAACTTTTATGGTAATAAAAAAATAACCCAAATATAGATGTAAATTTCATGAATGATCTGGGAAAGTGGGAGGTGATCATCTTATGATGATAGTCATACTCGATAATCCTATCCTGAATATATAGGAACTCTAATAATTTTATAATCTTATACGAAGAGTTTACGTATGAGTAGGATAATATTTAGATATGTAGTAGGATAATATTTAGGTAGGTAATTATAATAAATAATTTATATCACGTATATGTAGGATAGTATTTAGGCAGATAATCATTATAATATTATCATAATATCTATTAAATTTATAGTTTTATTAATTTAAGCCAAACATGACAGGTGTCTTTAAAACCTGATGCCACATGTTGTTTTAAAAGATATGCAATCATGTTTTAGTTTATTAATATATATATGTATATATGTATTTATATGTATACTAGGTTTTTTACCCGCACGATGTGCGAATAAAAATGAACATGAACTAATATATAATAATACATTAAAGCATATAAATTTTTTAAGAAATATAATGATGTATAAAGCACATAAAATTTAACAACCCAATTACTTTTCATATTAAAAGTCGAAAAGAATTTGAAGATGAAATCAAAAACCAACTTTTAAAAAAAAATATGACAATGGTGTGATGTGTCGACACAATTATGTAATCTATATATGAAACTAATGTTGGTTTTTAGGAAACAAAATTAATTTTATTAATTTCATAATTTTATTTTTTACATACCAATACATATTTAATATTTTTTATTACATAAATAAATAAATATTGTGGAAAATTATAGAGATGACACATAGGATAAAATCTTATGTAGCAAATTTTAAAAATAGTTTTAAATTAAAGAGGGTTTTAAAAAGCTAGGATTCCTATTGTTTTAATATTTATATAGATATGTATATGTATATAAACATAAACATATAAATATAAATATAAATATATAAAAGTCTCTACGTCATGTCGTCATATATCCTCCAACCTCTACAATGTGACATTTCTAACATACGAATCAATTATATCACATTTTCATTTTACTAGTAACAAATTAAAATTCATAAACTTACACTTGTAAGTTGTAAGTTGTAACACACCAGCTTTCTAGTTTATACACCATGTCTTTGTTAATGTGCAAGAATCAAATTAATAACATGAAGACAAAGGTAGAAGGGTGCAGGTCACACAAAATGACACGGTAACTCGATAATATTAATTGATATATTAATTAGTTTGATCATAAAATAATTAATTAAACATAATTAAAGGGTTAATTATATTTAATTAGTTAAAAAGGAGGATTACAATGTGAAAATTGGAAAATAGATTTGGGCCCTAAAACTAAAGGGGCCGACCATGACAAAGGCCTTGTAAGCCTTTGTCTAACTTGTTTTCCAAGATTGTTTAACCTAATTAACCCCTATATATAGAGGGCTTAATTCTAGGTTTTGATGGTTAGACATACTTTTTCACATAAGCAAATTCTCTCATTTTTCTTCCTTGCTTTGAAGTGGCCGAAAATTCTTCCTTTTGAGGGGTTTCGACTTTGAAGTTGAAGGTTCAAGCAAAATGTTTGTTTGGTTTGTGATCGAGTACTAGCATACGTTATTCGGGGTGTCTAGTGTGCGATCGTAGAGAGTTTTGCTTTAAACCCTAAGCATTAATAATAATCTTGTTATTATTATTTTTATTGAAGCTTGCATAAGGTACACAACTAAATTATATTATTTGATTGCATATTTGTTTCGATTTCTTCCGTTGCGCTTACTCGTGATTATGTATGTTTATGTGTTCATATTCTAACACCTAATTCATTGTAAGGGTATGTATGTAAGCTATTAATTTCTTCAATCTTTTCCCATTCAAATCTAGTTTAATTATAAAATGTCTATATACGAGTATAAGTTTTGCGTAAACTTGTAATATTTGGTCACAAATATCATAGTCGACTTTAATTTATCGAATAAGGTTTCACCTTCATGTGCTCAAATTAGATTCATCTTATAAAGATTGATTTAGTTGATAGTCGTTGGGGGTGTTCGGAATAACATTTTTATATTAAATTTTGCGTTTAAAAATTGGGCTTTCATAATCATGTCCCAAACAATTTTTGGTACACACTTTTTTCAAATATTTTGCGTAACGTATACACATTAAGCATATAATCAGCTCAAAACGTAGATGAGCCAACATTTATAGAATATCAAAAAGCTAATGAGCTCTTATGTGCAATTAAGCAAATCAAATGTGTTTTTTTTTTTAATTTGTAATCTAGAATGCGGTACAATTACGTAAGAAGTAGAAGACAATATAAAGTCAAAAATGTGAATACACCAAAAAATGTGAAAGGATGAGGGCATCCCATGTCCTTTTCAATCACTAAAATCTACTTTTGTTTTTATATCTTATTTTATTAGTCTACAACACATATCGAATCATAACAATATCTACTAAAATGATGATAAAGACTACATAGTTCACAAGATTCAAGCTTTTTTTGACCATACCATGCATGCCATTATGTCAACCAATCAACTTTCCAGTAAATCTCTCAATCTACGTTCGGAGGATAATCATAAATCAACCTAATTTGTATGTCTAATAATTAACTTAATTATAAAATGATAACATGTGAAAAAATCAGGAAGCAAGATTAGGAAATAGAATTAGTGGAATCCACTTGTCAAATTCTTAAGGTTTTAAATTGATTTTTAGGCATATAAATTAGATTAATCATTTTCCATCTAAATTTGTATAGTTCAACGTTGAATAGATTCTCAATATGTTTAAACGCTAAATATGCAGTTGTTATAATCAATGAATTAAGCCGATGATATATACGATACAACACAGATAATATTCATAAGCGTGAGGGATACATGTTTATTCCAAAAACAACATTTATGTGCGACAATAAATGATAAATAGTGATAATTATAACCGGAAAATATGTAATCTTACCATTAAAAGTGCAATTTTAAGAAAAATGGGCTTTCTATTTGTAGAAGAAAAGTTGCTTTTAGCACTTTTATGGATAGAACAGGCATATAATTATGTTGGAAACTTGGAGGTGATATTTTATCATATTTCTGAATATAATTACCACTATGTAAAACATATTCAACAGCATATAACAACACATAGTTATAATAGAATTGTTAAAACAAACGAACATGGTAATATCATAGAAGACGATGGCCGGGGTGTTGGTGATGATGGATGGCAGTGGTGGTTATTGACGGAAATAAAGGAGGTATGTGTTGTTTTGGTATAGAAAAAGAGAAAATATTTTGTGTACGTGTTGTTTTGGTAGAGAGGAAAAGATAATGGAGATAATTGAGCTTTGTTTGAAGGAGGAGGGTAAGTTAATACTTTTTATGTCTTAAAAATTCTTAACTTTCAACACCACCCCTATAATTTTTATAAAGGACTATAGATTATAGATATATCACTTCTTTAATTATACACTTAAGTATTAATGTACTATGAGATAGTATAAAACTAAGGGAACCCATGCATTTAACACTCTTTGAATCAACTCGTTTCGTTAATCTACCACATTATTGTATACTTGTTATAGAAAAAGTACATGTATTTTACTGCATAAAAATGATCAATTAATTTTTTAGAAGATGGGGTATTTTATTTATCGTTTCTAAAACTAAAGAAGCACAATTCTTGGAGCATATGTGCTCAAAGTAAACTCCACATAGTCTCATTGGCATAAGTTTTGACAATAAGGATAAATCAACTAGTTAGAGTTATCCCTGTTTTTACCTTAGATCATAAGTTCAACTATCTGAAGTGACGCATTTTAGGAATTTTTATTTTGAATCACCTGAAATGAGATATGGTCAAGATCTCGTGATATAGAATACGTACAAAGCTTGATCATATGATGGTGAGGTGTCCAAAAAAAAAATAAATTTAAATTAATGATCCAAAGTTATCAATGTTGGACCAGGTTCGGTATAGTTGGGCCTCTAAAGTCCAAACTGAAACATAATCTGGATTCACTTGGCCCATTTTAATTTTTAAAAGATAGATCGTTGGACGACATCGTTTCAAGTTCAAAAGGAAAATAAAAAATGTTCAAAAAAAAAAGAAGAGGAAAATAAAAAGTTGTGCACAAAACAATGAGAACATCGATGTCCAAATGCATTTCTTTGTCTTAACAGGTACTTAAATGACGCATTTGCAAAGGGAAAAAATGGTTTAGATGTAGTCGCCAAGATGACTATTTGCCATGTGAAATTTATAAATCATGATAGACTGACACATAAGTTCAGGGGACTAACTAGGGGAAAAGCGTATGGACTGATAATACACACATCCAAAATTAAATGGAAAGTGATATATCTACAACTACTTTTAGTCATTCACAATAATATAAACATTGTACAGTTGTATACTGTGCAGTAAAATAGATGCAATTATTATAGATGGATAAAAAGTAATGTATATATATCACTCCCAAACTAAATACCTACCAAAAGTTGAAGTTTTGTAAAAAAGGTTCAGAATAAAAAAAAAAATAGATAAACATCTTCAAGTGGTAAATGAAAGAGTTAGATAATGTTCACGGGAATACCTTAATAATGCCATGTACATTTTGAGTCAAATACTACTCATCCTTCACCGGTAGTATGAATAGAAAAACTGATTGGTGTAATTGTATTAGGAGCAAGGGTGCAGTCGGCAAGTTTGTTTGGCCCTTTTTTTTTTGTTTCTATTGGCTTTTTGGTAACATTGTAGCATGTGTATTGACAAGTGCAATTGGCTCTTTTGACAAATAGTATCGGCTATATTTGGCCGATTGTGGCTTCTCTTTGGCTTCTTTTTTGTTCACAAAATCAAGTACAAGGACCCACTAATTCTTCTGTTTTTTTGTGTTTAGTAACATATTGCATTTTGGCAAGATTTTGGCATTACACCTTTCACAATGACAAGGTTTTGGCAAAAGTTGGCTAAGTAATTGGCAAAGACACGTGGCAAACTAGCCAATTTGTCAATGTTTGGTTCTCCACCTTGCCCTTAATTTGGAAGTCTTGATTTACTTTAAAGTTAATATTAGTCAAGGATTAGTTTCATCGTTGATAAATGGCAACAATTGTTCTATATTAATTCATAATAGGGAAGCGGGAGAAAAAGGCACAAATACTTCAACCACATTCGACGACTTCTACTCTCATCTTAGTTTAATTTTTCACGCCATTAATTCATAATGGGTTATACAATAATTATCGGCTTATCAAACGAATTCTTAGTCGAATACAGCTATAATATACTGTACATCATTGGCAATTTAAAATGGATGTCGTGTCCATATATCGAAAATATACATTAGGTTTTTCTTTTGTTGTTGTTGTTGCGTTTGGTTTGATTCTGCTCCAACTATATGGTTGGCTATTGTTGATGAAGTCAATTAGGTTGTAAATGTTTATTTTGGATTGATTCTACACCAAATTCTTCGATATCTTGTCTCTATTGAAGAAACAATGGTGTATAACAAGTTTAGTCAAGTAGTCAGCTAGTCACGAGAAAGTTTTAAAACCCATGTTACTATAGCCAGTCAGGCCACCTCTAGCAATATTATTTGTCACCTTTTCATCATCATGTCATAGATAACATATATTACATTTTACATTTCTCAATCATATTGAATTATTCTAATTTTTACCCATAAAATTAAATTCAAAACATATTTTTATATACACTATGATAAATAGATGGAATCCTGGTCACGCGACAGCAATGGTGGTAGTGGTGGTAGTGCGATGATAATAATAACGACAACAAGTAGTATAAATTATTAATGAGTAGGTAATTGATGTCTCACCAAATATAACACTTGTATGCAAAACTCATTTTTATATACATTAAGATAATGATTTTTGTGTATTAACCAATCAACTTTAATATAATGTCAACATTTTACAATTTCTCTTGAGTCGTGTTGGCTTAAAATCTGACTTCTGATATTTGAAGTCACGAGTTCAAATCCAAGTATATATATGTACCGGTATTTAATTTAATTTAATGCTAACATTTCTTAGTATTTTTTTATAGTCTATCTTATTTTCATTTCTTGATTGGAAACAAACACCTTTAATTCTTTCTAATTTATTTATGAAATGACCGATGCATACGACCCTAAAAGCTTTAGTTAATATGCATCAAAAAATCATAGTTTCCAAATAAAAAATCATCACTTGATTTTATGTTAAATATACTAATATAATTTTATAAAAACTTTAACTGTAGCTATTAGGGTTGTATAAAATCCATTTTCATTCGATTAGTTTTTCATGTATTATAATTATAATTCTTATATATACCCCGCACGATGCGCGTATTATTATAAGTTATTGCTCGATTAGTGTTGATTTAAAATATTTTGTTAACATACTGAAGGTCGACTAAGCATATATACCAAGAAATAAAAACGTCCATGCGATAATAGGTAATGAAAATTGATAAACTTGGAATGAAAACTAAAAAAGTACTACATATCAATATCAAAACTTTTATAAATTTGTTGGCCGTGCTGTAGAAATAATTTTATTAGAAGAAATGATGATCAACGAACCTTTTATTCTGCATAGTATCTCAAATAATAAAAGCACCATTTGTTATGATTTAAATCTTTTGTGACATTGAAACCTTAAAGTCAGTCTAATCTAGAATTAAAAAAAGAAAAAAATAACAACATATTATGAAACATTTAAAAACTAACAAATTAAATCACATAACTTGCATAGTGATGAAGAGGAGGAAGATTAATAAAAGTAATGGGAAATCATTTAAGAACTTTTTGTTTATCAATTTGTATATAAAGATAGTGTCGATCATACACTTTGATTTGGAATGAGGTGAATATATAAAACTAATCAATATATTATATCAAAACTAATGTCTTTTTTTAGGAAAAAACCAATTTTATTAATTTTAAAAATTTAATGTCACGTACATAATAAAATATTTACTAAAATTTCAAAATATGTTTAAGATTTGATTTCATTATTATATTATATTTGGGTATATATATTGTCAAATAAATATAGAGATGTCACATAGGATGATCCTATGTGACAATGTTTAAGGATAACTTTGAATTAGGGAGGATGACTTAAAAGGCTAAGATTCTTACTGTTTTAATATGTATATATATATATATATATATATATACACACTTCATATTAAAGCAAACTGACACATTTTTTTCCAACTAATCTATCTTTGAAATATCTACTATACTCTCCTACAAACAACTATCTCTTCCACTATTTTAAGTGATTTTCCTGTACTACCCTCTATCTATTTCCCAATGCCTATTCCTAATCCTTTATCCCCTCCTCTCTTGTTCTCGTCGGAAGCCTAATATAAAAATTAGTTTCATCTCGACGGCAACCACCATCAACCTACAAAACGATTGGTTTCATCTCTCCCGATCGCTCTGTCTCTTTAACTAAACCACCACCACCATAAATCACCATTCCTTACGAGCTTTTCAAGATACATCAAACCATCACCTTTTCAAAGGTACCGCCGCATCGTGCGGGTACCCGTCTAGTATATATATATATATATTGTAGCTGTTAGTTTAACTATGCATTATTATCATGACATATTTTCAAGTTCCTATGTTAGAATTGATAGACTTTCACTTTTATATCTATCAGCAATACCAAACTTTTATTTCTCGATTTGACAAAATTAGATTTTGATACCTTTTGATACACGAAAAAGTATAATATAGTAGTATCAAAAAATGATAATATTATGTTTCTATATAATAGTTGGTACTATATATATCTATCTATAACTCTTATAAAACAATAGTTAACTAAGCATTTTAAAGCCTTCTTGCAATCTAAAACTAATTTGAAAAATTGCACATAAGATTTTATCCTATGTGTCAACTCTATATTTTTTTAAAATCACGTCTATACCTAATGATATTTCATTATCTTTTTTATTCAACATTTATATGAGGTTTCTTTCGTTTTTTTATGGTGATTATATGAAAGTTTGCTCAGGCTGTTGGTTAGTTGGAACTCTCATCGCATTAATCATTAGTGGCAATATTTAAAGTTCATATGCTTTTTTATCACCACTAAATTATATTCATCTTATATGAGTTAAGAGCTTTGTATAATATCATAACTTTCTGAAAGAGTTATGTTAAAACTTTCGTTCATACCACCATGGAAATTATGTACAATTTTTGGTTTAATTCTTTTATCTTTTTTTGAATTTTATGATAATGGTTAATATAATCTCTTTTTTCTTTTGTTTTTTAACAATACAACTTTTCATTGTGATGATGAGAAAAATATTATGATGGCAGACGAAGAGTTAGTTCAAAACAAGTGTATATAACAATTAGTTTAATGATTGGATAATGAATACGTTATTGCTAATTTAATTAAGCGAAACTATATAGATTGTTCGTCCATATGTTTTTTTTACGATCATTATTGATCCATTCCATTAACTCATTTGTTCACATATTAAGCGTTTCATTAAATGTTTTTTTAAGCAAGTTTAACTCAAATCTCACTTTATTGAGCATCTTTTTAAAGCAGCCGCACATCGTGCGGGTAAAAAAATCCTAGTATATATATATATATTATCATTTTAAAATGAGAACAAATAAGAACACTTAAAAACTGCATTTTGATACATTAAAAGTCCATAAAACTGACATAGTGCATAACTAATTATCATTATTTAAGTGTTTAACAACACATTGATCCGTCAAAATCGAAAAAATCACGTTTTTTGTTGGATGCATCATTTTGATAAATATGCATCCAAGATGGATGCAAAAAAAAAACGTGATTTTTTCGATTTTGACGGATCAATGTGTTGTTAAACACTTAAATAATGATAATTAGTTAAGCACTATGTTACTTTTATGGACTTTTAATGCATTAAAATGATGTTTAAAAGTGTTCTCACCGTTCTTATTTTAAAAATGTTCTTACCGGAGTGTTACCTATCATTTTATAGATATCTGTCACATCAAATTAACTTTAAAATAGAATAATACGGTCATAAAATGAACCAGATTAATTCTACATACTTATTTAATGATATATTTCTTGTAAATATGGTAACCAAATATATTAATTTTTCTAAAATCAAAACTCCTCGATACTGATATACCACAAAATAACACTTAAATGAAAATATTTTCTTGATAAGGACTACAAAGATCTTTTATTTTTATTTGTTATATGTTATTCGCTATTTGGGCCCATATATATTCCAACCGAATTTCCCAATACCTTAATTTTGCCAACCCAAACCCCACAAAAAATTACAAAAAAAAAAAGAAAAAAAAAATACTCGTATATAAAAACACAAAACAAATATTCAACCGTTAACCCAAAATTCATTCTGAAAAAAACATGCCATCAAACACGCCGTCGCCAACAACCAGAAAACAAATCCTTCTCCGGCGTTATGAGATCGGAAAAGTTTTAGGACAAGGCAGTTTCGGCAAAGTGTACGTGGCAACAAATCTTGTAACAAACCAACTGGCGGCAATCAAGGTCATTGACAAAGAAAAGATCCTAAAAACCGGTTTGATAGCACACATTAAGCGTGAGATATCAATCCTTAGACGTGTTCGACACCCGAATATCGTACAGCTTTACGAGGTAATGGCAACAAAAACAAAAATATATTTTGTAATGGAATATGTAACAGGTGGTGAATTATTTACTAAAGTTGCTAAAGGTAGATTAAAAGAAGAAGTAGCTAGGAAATATTTTCAACAATTAATTTCAGCAGTAGGATTTTGTCATGCACGTGGAGTGTATCATAGAGATTTAAAGCCTGAAAATATATTGTTAGATGAAAATGGTGATTTAAAAGTTTCTGATTTTGGGTTAAGTGCTATTAGTGAACAAATATGTGCAGATGGTTTGTTTTATACATTTTGTGGTACCCCTGCTTATGTTGCCCCTGAGGTTTTGGGCCGAAAAGGCTACGAGGCCTCGAAAGTTGATATTTGGGCTTGTGGGGTTATTTTGTTTGTGTTAATGGCTGGTTATTTACCGTTTCGTGATCAGAATGTAATGGTTATGTATAGGAAGATATTTAAAGGGGAGTTTAGAAAGCCTAGATGGTTTTCGGGCGAGTTGAGTAGGTTGTTGAAAAGATTGCTTGATACTAGCCCGGAAACTAGGATTAGTATACAGGAGATTATGGAAGATAAGTGGTTTAAGAAAGGATTTAAACAGGTTAAATTTTATTTTGAGGATGATAAGATTTGTAGTGTGAAAGATGGGGAGGAGGGTGATGATGGTTGTATTGAGTATTGTTCGGATCAATCTTGTTGTGATTCGGAGAGTGAATTAGTTGATGGCAAAAGGCGGAGTAGTAGTAGTAGTGGTAGTGTTAGTAATTTGCCAAGACCGATGAGTTTGAATGCGTTTGATTTGATATTGTTTTCACCTAGGTTTAGTCTTTCGGGCTTGTTTGAAGATGTAAGTGAAGAATCAAGGTTTCTGACAAGTGAGTCGGTATCTAGGATAGTGAATACGGTTGAGGAGATAGCGAAAGGGGTTGGTTTTTCTATCAGAAGAAAGGATTGTAGGATTAGTTTAGAAGGGTCAAAAGAAGGCGTGAAAGGCCCATTGATGCTCACAGTTGAGATTTTTGAATTGACGCCGATTTTAAGAGTTGTTGAAGTTAAAAAAAGTTCAGGGGATAGAAATGAATATGAAGAGTTTTGTGAGAGTCAACTCAAGCCCGGTTTACAGCCTCTAGTGCTGTCGGGATCCAGAGAACCCTCACAGTTGCTTTCTAATACACCGAATGAAGAAATAAACGGGATTGAGTAATAAATAATAATTACTGTATAAGGGTATGATCTTGAATCTTTGATCTTGTTTATGTGTTAGTTTCTTAATGATAAAGTGCTAATATGCTGCATTATTTTTGAATCTTTTTGTTATTGCTGAATAGGCTAATTAGAATCCGAAGTCTGATCAACTATGCAATTGATTAGTTAGTCACAGAATTTGCGGTTTTGTGTTCTAAAAAGTGCCAATTTGGAGTCTCTTTGAGGATCTAACATATGAAGAATGAAACATTGTCCTACACGTTGATCTTGTTTTATAGGTCTCTTGATGCTAAATTATTGCTCATTGCTAGTAGTAAGACTTGTCTAATCTTGAATATCTTTATTGGTGGCCTAATTGGAACCCATTGTTTTATCTATGCTTTTTTAAAAATGCAAGTTAATTAGTTAGTTGGGGCCTATTGTAGAGTTGGCAGTTTTGTGCGTGCCACAATTCGAGTCTTTATGAGGATCTGCCAAATGTTCGGTGCCTTTTTAGTCGAATCTCCTACAAATACAATGCTGCACAAGGAATTGATACTTTCGTGTATAATCAAACTTAAGACAAGATTTATACGCATACTATCAGAATTTATAGAGGTAGGCAAATTGCTAAATCGAGTAAATAGTGTACGAGTTTATGATACGCCATCCATTTTAATAGAAATAAAGAGTTTATAAAGTGTTACTGTATAAAGTTTCATAAGAAGATTCCTGATAAATCTGTCTCACTTAGATCGTTTATTTTTCTTCTTGCTTTTTTGATATTTTGCCCTTCCTGAGTCCCAATAGGTGCTATTAGTTACCTTCAAGGCGACATTTACTAGCAATTTTTTCCACATTATATTCGCTGAACCTGAGGGTTTCTATTAACCTTGTGTAGTAATCGGGCCTAAATCTGCTCTATACTCTGTTTATATTCCTGGAAGCATATTAAATTCCTGGAGAATTGGCTCGTCATCATGAACTTTTAAGTCTTCTATGTATGCAAAACTCTGACGGTCTGACCTGCTAACTTTCTAAAATGATTTATCGATCTGGTGTACGTTTACATTTCAAATATTAAAATTAAAAAAAAAATGGTGGTAGAATGCAACCCATAAGTGTGTTTTAGATGCATACATCCTCCAAAATTGCTTTAGATGAAAGGAAAATCTAGGTAAAAAGAATGAGTAGAGAGAGGAACAGTTTTGAGGGTGGTTGTCGTTCCAAGCCAATGATCTCTGACAAAAATCCAACAACTTGTTAGCTATTATATACAATATATATTTGTGTTATATGTGTATTTATCGATATATAGAGACATGGAGAGACACAAAGTGATATATAAGAATGCATGAAATGAATATGAATATGAAGAACATATGTGATTAGTGATTACAATCGAAAAACGTGAAAAGGGATAAGTTTCATATGCTGGAAAACAAGTAAACTATTATTTTTCTACATAAGGGTAATATTGTCTTTTTGTTAAAATTTCCATGAATGAATTAATAACTCTAGTGCAAAAATCAGCCCTCTAGATTTAAATATCAATTAACTGAATTAAGTTATCAAACTAGGTTTATATGATATTTTTTAAGGGTTTTCCTAAACGAAGCCCAAAGACTTCCGTTAAATTGCATTAAATAATTGTACACTTACCATAAAATTCAAGAGTAGACTTTTGATATACAAACGTACAACTTTTTTATTCACCTTAAATAAAGCCATAAATACTTTATTTAGCATTTTCCTATTTTTAAATTTACGGGAGGATATAATTATGTAAAGTCGATTACATTTATATTCAAGTTCATATTGACATAGCTGATCATTCCTAAAGTGACTGAGGTGAGACATTTTTCAAGAAATAACCAGGTACTGTAATATGTCCAAATTTTACTAATATATTAGAAAAATAATTTTTTTTAAATTGGCCTCAGTATTTTTTCATTTATGATAGATTTTCACATATCATATTATGATTAATAATATGATACGATGATACTACTACTACTCATATGATGACATGTCAAAAATCGACCGGGATATATAGATTAAGTGATTATTGGTTAAAGTCCTTACTCCTTACCTTTAAAATAGAAGTCAAGGATTCAATTTTTATGTTCAGTTTTAAAGTAGTATTTTTACTTTAAATAAGAGTAAAGATGTTTATATCTCAACTTTTTCTATGCCGTCAAAACGATATTGAGACTAAAAACACATAACAAGTGAAATTGGTTATTACCTATATACCTACTTTAATTATCACTCCGTCCTGGGATTTCAATGGATTTTTTACGTTAGTGTTGGAGTGTAGAAGCTTGAAGATAGCTCTACGTGGACACCACGTGGTCCCTTATCATGACACGTCCTATTTCAATGGATTTTTTACGTTAGTGTTGGAGTGTAGAAGCGTGAAGATAGCTCCACGTGGACACCACGTGGTCCCTTATCATGACACGTCTACACCTACTTGGCACTTTCGATGACTTCACTTCCTATATATATATATGATGAATATGACTATGATCCGAGTCCTTGAAATTGAAAACGCCTTTACCTTTTCAAGTTCCCTCTATCTCTTGTGACTAACTTAAATCCATAAATAAAATATATATCTATCTAATAAATAAAAGTGAAATAAATCAATAATGGAGAATGGCACAGGATTCTATCATAACTCCTTGTAAAATTTTAACTCGTAATTAAGATGAATTATTTTGACTACATGATTTTAACATCTAAAAAAAATCAAAGAACTTAAGAAACTAATTTGTACACTTGCATCAAATAGAAGTTTGTGTAAATAGTTGACGTGGGACCTATGTTTGTCCGTAAATTGGTATTGTCAATGTAGATTGTTTCTCAATATATTACAGCATTAAGGGCGGTGCCAACGCTCGGCGAGGGAGCTCGGCATGACACCTTTGGTCTCTTATTGGCTCTTCCTAATTTTGCTCTCCCCCCACCGCTGAGTGAGGAAGAGTGGTTGGGGGGTTGAGTTTGACTTCTTTTTTTCTTAATAACAGCTCTCTATAAAAAAATATTAAAAAAAAAACCCACCTTAATTAAACTACCATTATCAAACTGATGTGTCATATTTTATACCATTTCCCACATAATTTTAGCACCAATTATTCGTAATTTTTATATTTTATATCCAACTTCCGATGCTTTGAGGTAGTGTTAAGTGTTTTCAGGTTAGAGAATGATGATATGGATGAATTGATTGATTTTGATGATATATGAAAGAAATGAGAGAAAACTTCAGTTGAAATCGATTGAAAAACAAAGAAAACAAAATCTGGGGCTTGTAACGCCCGTTAGCCAAGTAACGACTGTTAGGGATGTCTTATCTGTAATGTGCCATAACTGTCGTCACAAAGGAATGAGAATTGTAACGCCTGTTACATTAGTAAAGACCGTTAGGGCTTGTTTTGATAATTAATGCTAATTAAGGCATTTGGGGATGAATCTGAAGTCGTGTAACGGGCGTTAGTCCCTGTAACGGCCGTTAAACGCGATTTTATATAAATACTTGGGTTAGCGTACGAATTTTGGATAGATTTTTGATAGTTTTCTCATAGCTTCTATTGATTACGGATAAACAAGCTGTTAGGATTTTCAACTTTGGAGCTTTGGATTACAATCATTGTTGCTACTGGATTCTTTGCAATTCATCGGTATAATATGATTTATTCTTTATTTGTATGTTCTTCTCATTTAAATATGAGAGGCTAAATTCCTTTGCACCCGCTTGGATAGTGAACATGTCACAGGGTCGATTTAATGTTACTTGCAATTGTTGAACAAGATTTTTATGTTTAATCGAAGATCCGCATTTATTTGAGTTTTAATATTGTTTTTATCTTTTATTTTTATTGATTGATAATTGTAATTAGAAGTTCAGAAGAAATCTATGTCATTGTCAATTGATATATGAAACGGTTAATCGGTCTTTAATTAACCTAAAGTCGTTTGAGTTCGGAAGAAACTAGCGATAAAGATTTTAAACAATTAAATTCATTTTGAGTGTGCAAACACTTATGATAGAGGAATCTGATTAGGTGAATAAGCAGTTCGGGAGAAAGCTTTTAAAGGTTAAATCGTAAAAATCAACTTAGGTTCTTAATGCTTAATCGTTTTGAATAGAAACTAAACGCGGAAGCGATAACTATATTTTGAGCAATTAAAGTTTCAAGTATAACGGAAGTTCGTCTTGTCTATCTTTTAAGTCGTTTAACAAATGCAAGTAATGTTTAGACCCATTGATTGGCATGTGAGCTGATCCAAGTAGGTGTCCCTTTTATTATTATTGTCATATAAAATCATTTTTTCTATCGTTTGAAGACGATCCCTGCCCCGGTCACACCGGATTTCTTTCGATTAATCTTTCGGGATTACTAACTATTTTCTAACTAATTGCAAAGTGACAACTTGGTCACAAACCCCCCCCCCCCCTTTTAATTTGAATTACTTTATTTTAATAATTGCTTAAATAAGTCCTTGTGTTCGACCTCAGGTTTGCCAAGTCAACTATATTGCATATGATCGAGTACACCGCCTGCAGGTTTGTAGTAGACAGTAGTTAGATAATTCGTGATATAAATTTAAGACTCGAAAATACACATCACAAACTAAACAAGCACATTCTATTATTAAACAAACACATAAGTAAAAAAGACAATACAAGATAAAAACACGAAATACATTAGTTTGCTACGACTACTCTTCATAATCTTTTATTGACATACTTCCTATGTCACGGTAAGTGCTTTCGTCGAGCCACCACTTGTCGTGTTGGGGACATTTATTTGACTTCCCAAGTGGTTTTGTCTTCCCCGCAATTATCGTGAAACGATTCGACCCAAGTGCATAAGTCACCCAACGTGTGACCGACCTTAAAAACATCATCGATCACCCTCTTGACCTTGTTGACCCCCTATAGAAACAAAGAATAGTGCTCTTCGTGCTTCGAAACATTGCGGCCTGGGGCTTGTATTGCCTGTATCTCTTGCTCGCATTGTCTTCTTTTCTCTCGTAGGTAACCCATAACCCAAGAGAGTTCAGTTTAAACGGTGATGAATGCATGTGCGTTGCGGTGGTTAAACGGTGATGGTTTTGGGAATTCATGGCTGCACTGGTATTGGACTGCAGTGATTGACGACGGTGGGAATTCATAACAAAATTTAAATTTGGAAGGGGTCATTAGCCCCCCCCCCCCCCTTTAGGCACGCCCTTGGTTTAACGGTGTGTTTTTTATCTAATAGTGACGGTTAGCATGCTAGAATTAATTACATGTCTTCAAGTCTATGTTCGGTTGTTACATGACACTAGTTTCTTTCAAAGTAAATGAAAAGAACCATAAATCTCTTAACTCTTTATATATAATTATAACAACCTCTTTATGTTGGTAGCTAGATGTAATGTCTGCTTACATTTTTATTTCTCTTATACGATGTTAAGGTATTGGGACACAAATATCCATCAAAGATGTCAGTAAACGGTACCTTTTCTTTCCAAATACAAACACCTAGCTAGGTCGCATTCAAATAAAAACTTGTACACTATACTTAATAATTAACCACGAATGAATGATCATTATTTGACCTTCCCATATATTGTAACCATTGCAGGCCCCTTGATTAATGAAGTTATTTACAAAAAAAATAATTAATGTATATTAATATAAAGAGTGAGAGTGTGTATGTGAAGAGACTGGCCGGTTTGCATGAGAGTAGGGCGAAGAGGCATTTCACCCTTTGGCTAACAGCAGCGCGTAAACCATGCAACCTGCATCATCAGCCACGCATTTCCCCAAACTTATAGCGTGTCACTCCTCTATACTCCTACTATTCCCCCTCTCTCTCTTTCTCTCTCTACATGTGTGTATATATATAAATATATAAATATAAATTATAGAACCTTAAAAAAGCATCCGCCTCTAAATTTTGTTTGTTTTACTAACATATATATAAAAGAAAAAACAATTAATTAATGATGAAGAAAACACCAATAGAAGAAAAATTCTCAGAGTTCTACGAAAAGTGGGTATCTCAACTAGAAGAATATCTTAAATTTCTTGTCCAAGATTACACTCATCAATCCGATTATGAAAACTTAATAGCCAAACTCACTACCCATCACAAGAATTACTATAGATTCAAATGGGCCGCGGCCCATGAAGATGTGTGCGCTTTTTTTACCCCCGTTTGGTTAACCCCTCTAGAAAACGCTTATCTTTGGGTCACCGGTTGGAAGCCATCCGCAGTGTTCCGGTTCGTCGAAACATCGCGACGAACCGGGACTATGCTGGCTGACTTAACCGATGACCAGGTTAAGAAAATAGAAGGGCTGAGATTGAAAATAAAGAATGAAGAAGAAAAAGTTGAAAGAGAGATGGAGAGACAACAAGTTGGGATAGCTGATAGAAGGATGATTGAGTTGCTAGAGATGACTAGATCATGTGGCGGCGGTGATGCGGTGGCGGTGAAAGGGTTGTTAAGTGGGTTGGAAAATGTGATGAAAATGGGAGATTGTGTGAGGTTAAAGACTTTGAAAGGATTGTTGGATTTAATGAATCCAAAACAGCAAGTTGAGTTGTTGGCTGCTCAGTCTATGCTTCATGTCCAGTTAAGAAAGTGGCCGGGGTAAAAAATTGTGATTTCATAGAAAAAAATATTTGAAACTTTTTTTGAATTTCTTGTTGATGATCGATCGATATAACTAATATTAGTGTTGGTTGTATTTAATTTAACCTTAGTTTTTTGTTCAATGTACTACAGTATTAGTATTAGAGTATATTTTTCTTCTTCTTAAGAAATGTGCACGTAAGCAGATCACTGTTAGTTATTTTAAGGTTTCAATAAGAATCTTGACACATACGGATGTTAATTTGGTTTTAAATTTGAAATAACTTGTAGTATTTTACAGTGGTAATTTAACATATTCCCATAAAAATTGTGACATAAATAATTTGGTCTTCTAATTAAAAGGTAACATTTACACAAATTCGATCGACATGAATGTATAGTACATGTAATTTATTCATAATAAAAAATCGTATGTACCATTAATTAATTGTTCGATATATGGATGGTACGTACGTACTAGATACTCCCGAACCGGTTAATTAGTACATTATTATTCTAAAAAACGTACTTGGAGAGTGTACGTACGTCATATTATGTTGAGAAGGTGATGGTGTTTTCTCCAATCTTAACTTTAGCCCATATCTTAAGTGTACGAGATAGCATGTGTTATTGATATAATCAAATTGAAGGGCTAAAGCGTATTTTGCATGAAGATGAGGGGTCAAAGTAGTATGGGTTGTAACTTCATTATACCCGTTAGTGTACTGGATTCAGTAACGGATAGCTTCTCATCCCTTTTATAAAACACAGAAGCAGATTATCACTAGTGATACGTTTCTTTCTTTTGAGAAATTCCTTCAAGAATATATCACAATGTAGATCCCTTTTATTTTTCGTTTTTGTTAACAATCTGGTTACTAACCATCAGATTTGTGTCTTGTAATTAAGATTTATCAATTAATGGGTAGTTTATATGACTAGTTACTTAAATCTCTTCTGTTCTTGTTTCCTTTTGATAATCTTTTCATGGTATCAGAGCCAGGTTATGTATTTTCCGATTAAACATCTTTGAATCAAAATCTCTCTTTCAATTTATTAGGGTTCTTGTTTATTTCTTTTATTTTTATCTTTTATTTCAAAAAATCAAAGATATTTTTCCTATTTATTTTCAGGATCTGGTGTTTCTTTTTAATTGAGTTTATTATTATTATTATTATTATTATTATTATTATTATTATTATTATTATTATTATTATTATTATTATTTTCATCATTATTATTATTATCTGTCTTTATTACTTACTCTCAATTACTACTCAATCCTTCATAGGGTTGGGGTTTCATTAGCGCTTTGATTGTTTGAGTATTGGAGTTCATGCTCGTGTTTGAGATAGGTTGATTATATACAATCTGCCATCCATTCTGTTATAAGCATCAGAAAGAGCTCTTTGTGGCTGCTGAAGGAATGTATACAAGTCAGTTTGTGTTATGTGGCGAGAAGGCGAATTTGATGGTTGGAAATATGTTGCCGCTTAGAATCATTCCTGAAGGAGCTGTTGGTTGTAATGTGAAACATGATGTTGGTGATCGAAGGTCTTTTGCTAGAGCTTCTGGTGATTTTGCTATTGCTATTAGTCATAATCCTGATATCGGTACCTCTAGGGTCAAGCTTCCATTTGGTGCCAAGAAAATCGTTCCAAGTGGTTGTCGTGCTATGATTGGTCAGGTTGCTCAAGGCTGGTTATGCTTATCACAAGTTCCGTGTGAAGAGAAACTGCTGGCCCAAGATGATGACTTTGTAACCCTTGAAGGTTACCAGACTGTATTACTTGGATCACTCTTTATAGGGTTACCCCACTGTGAGTTTATTCAAAAAAAAATGAAAAATTCTTTTCTTCTTTCTTTCGCATTAGGCATTTTTGGCTGGGTTAGAAGTACCAGCATTTGTTTGAGCGTGAGACAGGGAGAAATACAGGGAGAGACATCCCCTGTTTGCTTGTTTTAAGTGTTGCATTTAGGCATCTAGGTTGTACATATGTGTTTTCAGTTCTAGTTCTGGTTTGTTTCTTGTTACTGTTTGTGTTTCTTGTTCTCGTCACTCATATTGCTTCTTCCGCGGCTTCTGTGGTCCTTTTTTAGTTTTCATCTTTATTGCTTATTTGTTTCGTTATTTGTGCCCTTTTTGTGGTTCTTCATCTGGTTGTTAATTTCTATGTGCTTCAGTTATTCACTATGATTGAACTAATGTCCTTTCTTATTTGTTGAATATTCGTATAAAGGTTTGGTATGCATGTGTAACACCCCGAGCTAGGCTCGAAGTGCACTGAAAAGCATGACACAAGATGGAATTATCGTAGAACGAGACTATATGAATATAAAAGGATTCCGTGAACCCAACAATTAGTTTTCAATGTCACAAAAGCATAAGGAGCATACAACCATCAAGAGTTTACAAAACAATATCAAAAGATGGCTCATGATCCTAAGCGAGGTCCCATCAACGGGTAATGAATCACGGATCCATGGTCATAGTCCAACTCCTAGCAATGAAATCAAGCTCTTGGATTCTCTTGGTTACCTGAAAAGTGTACTAAACAATGTCAACACTAGTTTGGTGAGTTCGTAGGAATGAAGGAACAAGAACACGTACCAATGCCACCCGTCACATAAACAAACATAAAGAACAAGAATTTAGACTTCAATTAAGTATCTAACGTGACCATGGTCAAACACATGCACACAATGTCCCTCAATTGTTCTCATGTCATCCATAATTGTCGTCAAGTACGTATCGTACCCGTTTAATGTCATCAAGCACTAAAATGCCCGTTTGTATTGTCATCATGCCCCTCCTTGTATTCATTGCACATAAATTGATCATCTATGACCATCATTGTCCACACATAACCAAACGCCGTGTGTATATACTTCGTATGATACTACTTTTGAAAGGCCCTTGATGTTTATATATAGGGTCACCCGCAGCCTTCCCACCACATCTCCAACCTTTCAAAGGCATTATCATCCTTCATATATACCCAACTATCCTAAACAACTCATCATACATACACAAGTAACCATACAACGAATCACATATTTGCATGTCTACAAAACCATCACACAACATGTACATCCATCACACACGAAGTACACTTTTCAGCCCGACTCTTAAAAGAGTAAGGGAAAACTACGAAAACTCACCTTGCTCGGCAAAAGAGGCTAATATCAAGTTAAGATGAGATTATAAGTGATCAACTTGCTCCACGCACCCACAACCTAAGAACGTATTCAATATTTGCATTATTAGCCAAAACGAAGCTTTAACTAGGTTCTTAGCTAGGTCTCATGGCTTGGAAAGGCTTCCGGGACTCGACAAGGTCACTAGGGGGGTTATATAATAGTTTAGAATCAAGTTGAAGTCGTCCCAAGGTTGCCTTGTCCTCAAACAAAAGTTATACGTTTATGTAGTTTATGTTAATGCCTCGAATTAGGTTCCAAAAATGACGCTCGACTTTGAACGACTCGTTTGCGATGTACAGAGCACCAATAAAGTCTTAAGAGTAGATTCCGGAAAGGTCGGGACGATCCTAGGACATTAGAAAGGAAGCTAGGAATCAACTAGGTGAAACTGGGCCCACTGCGTTGCATCAAGTGGACTGCGTCGCAGTCTTGATGTCGAGGATTCTGCTGCTTCGCAGCTTCATTAAACTGCGTCGCAGTCAACCCAGATCAGCACCAGCATCAGATTTACGAGCCAAACACCCCCAAAACACCCATTTAGACCCCATAGTCGACCAAGGAGGATCTAGGACTCGATTTCAAGCTTGAATCCACACATTTGGACATAAACAAACTCAAATGAACACAACCCATTCCAAGATTTCATTTCAAAACATCAAATCTAGTTCCAAATTAGTTTTAACCCATTACAAACCCTAATTCGACCCTTGGCTCAATTTGAGACCCAAATTTACTAGAAATCAACTAGAGACAAGTTAATAAACATAAAATGATGATTATGAGATGAGTTTCACTTACCAAAACCTCTACAATAGCTCAAATCCGAATTTGACCTAATTGAAACTTAGTCTTGCACTTTGAAACTTTAAATTTTTGATATGATGTTTAGATGAGGAAGAAGTAAATTATTCTTACATTAAATTGCCTTGAACAACCATAGATGGTGAATTAAATTAGAGAGGGAGTGAGTTTGAGTGTATTTAGTAAGGTGGGAGAGAAATGATAAGAGAAATGAATGAATGGATGAAGAGATGAATGGGTGGGGATAGGGTTGGGTTATCTTTGATGGGTCATAGGTTGGGTACAACCCATGGATAGGATCCATATTCATCTACTAGTTAAAGTTAAAGGTTATCTAAATGAAATCGATTAGCACCAACTAATGACCTCGACTAGTACATAACTCTCGAATCGAACAATAAGTTGACCCATATGAACACATTGCACCCAATTGGACCTCATATTGCACTAGAACATATATTGATTAACTAATACTTAGTCAAATATACACATAGTCAAAGAGTCAAGAATCACAATTGTTACAGCATGTTTGTATGATTGATTCTGGAAGGCTTTATAATTGTTGCCTGGTTAGTATATTAATGTGTTGATTAGTTTAGGTCTTGCTCTTATGGTAGTTTTGTGTATTCTTATGTTCTTAATGGGATGATAGGATGATATGGTGATGGTATTTGATACCTGCTGCGGGTGCTTGTTCTTTTTTATGTCCTTCTGCCTTAGGATGGTCCCACATTAATGTGTCAACCTTTCATGGTTTGATTTGTTTTTCCGCTGGTCATTTGGTTCTTTGGTGTCTCTATTAGAGATTTTGCGTGTCTTCCATCTATATGGTCTGTTTTATCTCAATAATTCGGGAAGAAGTAATCCAAGGTCTAGTCTGCCAATTTTTATGTTTACATCTCTTAGTTCTCTTTCCTTTCTTATCTTGTTGAGTTTTGGTCGTTTGAGTTAAGCTTATGGATTACTTGTTCTTTGATCTTTATCTCTGAAGTTGATTTTTTTTTTTTATTAATGCTCTTGTACTTATTAACAGTTTATGGTTTAGCCTGATGTTTTATGAGAATATTGACCGTAATTTGGTTTGAGTTTTATGATTAACATATAGTTGACTGTTTGGTCTTCAATTAATCTGTAAACTACAAAATAGCCTACGTCACATAGATACTCATATTGTTTCTTACACATGTTAAAGCTAGAAGGAAAACTAAAGTATTTGATCACATTTTATCTTCTTGTTAATGACATATTTGTGTTTGATTATGCTTGATATGCCCTTGTTTGATTTGATGCGGCTAGTTGCAAAGTTGTGTTTTTCGCATGGTGTGTGTTTTATATAAATTTAAGTTGATGATTTTGATTTCTCTGTAGTGTTAATATCTCTATCTTGATAAAACTTCATTGAGTTATTTATAATTTTGTTGATTTGCATCCTTGTAGTATTGTTTGGTTGTGTGTATGTTGCTCCACTTTTTATGATTATCTGATTATTTGCGATGCTTAATATGACCAATTTGTTATATGTGGATCTTAGACCTCTCGTAATTGTTCACCCGACCCTTTCCTTTCTTTTTTTCTTCTCTTTTAACTCTTAACTTTTAAACTTATCACCTTTTTCTTTTGCATTCAAACCTTTAATCCTAACCTTTAACCTTTAATTTTCTTTACCCTCTTATCTCTATTAACCTTTAACCTTTAACCTTTATAACATTCCATTTCACCATATATTATCACAAACATTTAACCATTTTTTATCACTTTTCTTTACCTATCCTCTTCACCTCCCCTTTACAAATTGTCTTATGATCCTTATGTGTTGTCTTCTTATGATTTGGTTGTTGATTGGTTATTTGGGCATTCTTAGCCGCTTATGGCAGCCCTTTCTTATATGTTTTGGGCATTCTTAGTCTTCATGACGGCCCCTCTTTTTTGTCTTAGTTGATTTGTGTGACTGTTTCTGTTTGGGTTGTGGTTGTATGATTGTTGTTTAGGATTATTTACCTTGTATTGGTTGGAAAGTGATTTATGTTTTGACCATGAGACTGTAGTCCAGATTGGTGCAGTCAATGATTGGGGTTTTTTTCTTATTTGGGTGTGGATACAAAGTTCACATTCGGTAAGGTGGTTTTTTACTTATAAGAAAACCGTTGATTGTTTTTCTTTTATCTTTACAATATGTTTGCAAGGTGTTGGTTGTTTATTTGGGTTAAAATTGCCTTTTTTTTGTGATGAGGTCATAAAAGTTTCCCTTAACTCAAATTAGTCTTTATGTTCTTTGCATGTTTAGTTGTTTATTTTACTTGTGAAGTTGTAAAAGTTTTTGGTTAAGTTGGATTAGTCTTTATATTCCTCACACTTATGGTTGATTGGTTGTCTGATGTTCTTTTATGATGATTATATCTTATGTTTATATGTCTGATGCAGACATTTCTCTTATGATGTTATAGTTGTGATTTATTCCTTGTTGGAAGGATTCTTTTTGTTGATAGTAATGTTTATGACATATTTTGAGTTGTTTCTTTGCATTTATGCTACAAAATTAACATTGGTCGTGCTCAGGGAAGTTTCCTATATCTTTGACTATTATCTTACTGGTTTGTGGTTTATCTTTTCAATCTTACTGTTAGATATTTTTTGATATTTAATCTATTGTTGTGATCTGTTAGTTTACCATATTTTTGGTATCTAACTGCAAGATTGAGGGAGGGATATGAGTATCTAAGGGTAATGTTGAATGGGAGTGTTCTATAAAAAACCATGTTGGTAAAGTTGAGCTAGTTAAAATACAAGAAGATTTGTTTTGTTATGGTCTGAGGTTTGCTCAAATCTTTAAATCTTAAAATTTTGTCTTTGAATTCCAAAATCTTTAAATCTTAAAAATCTTTGAATTCCGTTCACTCCTTTTTGTTTGGATACCTATTTAATTTTATTACTTTTTGGCTCTCTGTTGGTTTGTTGTCTTCTTTGCAGAGTTTGGGCTAGCTAGAACAAGGAAAAAGATAACTACAGATTTGTAGAAAATGTTTAGTTTCTACATGGATTCATGGAATGTGGAAGCTTAAAAAGTAGTACCTTGCTTCCTTAAAACAAACTGGTCAATGCTCTTCCACCGAGCATCAAGTGTGACGAGCAAGTGCTTAAGCCAACAAGTTACTTCTGTGAGCCTTCTATCGACAATTTTCTACCAGTGACCAGTGAAGTGCTCGAGTTACTTAGACCATCATGTTATTGTGCTGAACTTAACACGAAGATGTCTTCATTGAAGCTAAACAGCCCAGACAAGCCTTAACTCGTTGGTAACGTATAATTATGAGCGACTACACTTGCTGCCACAACTTCAGCAGACCACTGTCAGTGAAGTGGCACTGGTCAGCACCTGATGTGACCAGCCGTTACTTAGATCAGCAAGAAACACTTCAGCGGGCAGGTTGCATCAGTGGGTTTTCTCAGCCAATTTCCATCAGTAATGAAGCCTTCAGCAACCTTTCAGTAAATCTTTTCAGCATTTCATTTTCAGCGACCAGTGATGAATCAAATTAGTCCACCAGTAGTTACTTGAATACTCCAATGAGTTGCTTAAGTTCATAGCAGATTTACTACTTCATCAGCAACCCTTTCTTCTTAGTCTATGAACTGGTCATTGCTGACCGATCAACAGCTCTTCGTCAGCAACACAATTTAAAAAATAATAATAATACAAAATAAAAATAACCGATTATCTTTCAAATATTCATCTTCTCAATTGTTGGCTATTGGTTTGCCCACACTCAGTGCACTTGGGGTGAAAGACTTTCGGTGTGACTAAGTGTTCCGGCCTTGTGACCATTTTGTATTTGACTAGAGATCTTACCCCCTTCCATTTGTAACTCATAATTCCTGTTCTACTAGGTGAAGGAAGTAACTGCCGCTAAGATTGTGGGGGGGTGTTGAGAAGGTGATGGTGTTTTCTCCAATCTTAGCTTTAGCCCATATCCTAAGTGTACGAGATAGCATGTGTTATTGATATAATCAAGTTGAAGGGCTGAAGCGTATTTTGCATGAAGATGAGGGGTCAAAGTAGTATGGGTTGTAACTTCATTATACCCGTTAGTGTACTGGATTCAGTAACGGATAGCTTCTCATCCCTTTTATAAAACACAGAAGCAGATTATCACTAGTGATACGTTTCTTTCTTTTGAGAAATTCCTTCAAGAATATATCACAATGTAGATCCCTTTTATTTTTCGTTTTTATTAACAATCTGGTTACTAACCATCAGATTTGTGTCTTGTAATTAAGATTTATCAATTAATGGATAGTTTATACGAATAGTTACTTAAATCTCTTCTATTCTTGTTTCCTTTGATAATCTTTTCATATTAACTAGCTACACATGTGACCGGCATGACAATATAAACTGGAATATTGTACTCGATCCCTTTCTTTAATTATTCAATGTATGAATTGAAATTTCTCTTTCACATGGTGCGTGGTCACAATGTTGTTCATGAATATTTTTTGATAATATATATATATCGTTCAATGATGGGGATGGTTGGATATATCTGATTGACTAGCCACGTTTATATTCAGAGCAACAAGTCAAAATTTGTGACAACGGTCAAAATTCGTTTCCTTGACTTCCATGGGACGGACAATAGGTCAAGACTTCCATGGCGAATTTCTTTTATTTCTATTTCAATTTCAAGATGTGAACAATTATCATTCGAATCAAACATTCGTTGAACTAGCTAGACTTTACGATTTGATATGCTAATCCGGATGCTAGTAATTTAACATACACAAATTAACAACTATGTTAGTACTATACACTTTCTTACCTTCAACTTATAATGCACGTGTGCGTAATTCATAACATTATTCTTTTGTATAATAACATGATACATCCGCTACCTTGAAATTATCGCAATTACTAGTAGTTTGAGTTTTGACTATTATCATTCTTGTCTCTGCAAACTACACAGCCAAAGTTTGTATTTCGCTTTAATTAGATTTTATTAAATATTAAGCTGGTACAAGTTTTTGGATTTTAAAAATCAGAATTTACAATATACACGATCAGAACCACGGAGAATTTTTATTATTTTTTTCCCAAAAACATTAAATTGATATGAGAAATGAGAAGTTATTGTTTGAATTTTAAAGGATTGTTGTATACAGGACATTACACTTGAATAGGCCCAATTCTCAAATGTTACCTGTTTGGGCCGGACATATAAATACATATATATCCAGTTTAGTTGGGCCATATTTACACTTGATGCCTATGAAAACTAAAATTTTGATCTCATCTTTGTCGTGTTTAATTTTTATTATCAGCAAATTATATCACATATGTTTTTTAGACATTAAATCAAACATAAATAACTAACTATATTTAGGCTTGTGTTAGTTGTGTATATGGGCAAGAGTTTAGTTTATGCCGTATAAATAACGCAAAACAGTACCAGTTTCTTGCCGTTTCATTATGGCAAAAGTATGTTAAATTTGGATTGGTTACATATACAAACTGGTAGTATCATCAATATGAGCTGTTTCTATTGCAAGTCTACCTTTTTGCGGTTATTGAGGTTTATCCATGACAATCTTGGGCTGTTTGACTTATCTAATCAATCAACTAGTCATAAAAAAGTAAGGGCCTCTTATTTCTATCTTTTTTTTTTTTCTTCTGAATATATCTTTCAGGGTCTAAATAATTATGTGAGGGGTGTGTCTGAAAGAAAAAAAAAAGTGAATATAGATAATAATAATAATAATAATAATAATAATAATAATAATAATAATAATAATAATAATAATACTATTGATAAAGTTATATAAGGTGTTTTCGTATTTTATCTTTCTAAGTACTTGTAGCAAGAAGTTTAAGAAAACAACAAAAGACTTGTCAATTATCTGCAATAAATTACACGCAATGGTCTTTAATTTATTCTTTTTACATAAAGTTTTTTCAAACTAGACCTACAATTCCTACCTCTAGAACTGTCGATATATACAAGCCACTTCTCGAAACCAAGGGGGAAAAAACGTGGCAAGAATCTGCAAAACGATCGATCAACTTGATAAACTACTTCCGTGTTTTACACGATTAAAGACTTGTATGGTCTTTGATCTCCGTCATCTATTTGTAAAACAACAAAGAGGTATTGCTTTCTAAGATGAGAGTAGTATGAGAATCTAATAATGTATCCATACGACAAACTCCACATGAAACCAATAGAAAGCCAGCATAATTGTAGCCTCGATCACGGATCATCATGTAGAGGAGAGATGTGCCAATTGGCAAAGAGATAGCCATCGATCTAAAATCAATTTTATTTCTACTATACGTACGATATAAACATATAAAAATGTTGTGTACATTATAAACGTTTAATCGAAGGAAAAATGCTAACAATGATTTTCATGAGTTACAGTCATCTACTTATAATATATTTTGGTGGTGTCTTAAAAAGTACAGTAATATTTAGATAAACTATTGTAAAAATCGAAAAAATAGTAGTTGCGTGAAATTAGCTTAGCAATTGTTGTCAAATGGTTATTACAGTAAAAAATAAGAGAGATAATCATTTATCTTTGTGTGGCTAAATCAGTCTATTGTTCAAGATATCAAGATTTATACAATTAAAGTTTGTCTGAAGGTGAACTTTTAGTTCGTGAATTAGTCGTTTCACAATGGGTATTATTTAAGCGATTGATGGTTAGAGTTATTTAATTTTCGGCTTTCAAGTATGTAGTTGTTGATCTAATTATAATATGAATATAACTTCTGTTGTATATAGTTCCAGTAGGTTTTTTTTGTGTAATCAACCATTAATACTCGTCTGTGTGTAGATCTTACATGTTGTAATCTGTATACGTTATATAATTCAATGCTTACATAATACTATACATATAAACATCATTACTTGGTAGAATAATGCACATTGCACAATTCATATGATCAAGTGCATGTTGCTGACTATAATTAATAAAGCCGGCCAATTGCAATATAATGGCCCGGCCTAGCAAAGGACATATATAGAAATACAAATACCACCATCAGAACTTATTTTCTGAAAACAAGTCTAAATAATGGAGCAGTTCGATCAGGATCATTAGCAAGTATTGCATCAATTATCAAGCATACAGTTATGTAACGCGGTACAGAGTTTCTAAAACATACACAATATTACACAGATACTGGATCTGATAAAAAAAACATCGATCCCTTTAATGTTTTTAAGCTGCTACAGCAAATTGGTTCCTTTTCCATGGGAAAGGTTGGTAGTCTTCCACAAGTGTTTGCTCGATCTTCTCCCATGGCATCTTGTGCTTCGCGAGTTGTCTTTTCTTTGCTGGCACTCCAACCGTACGTGCAGATGACTTGTATACAGAGAAAATCAATTTTAGTAGTACTCGAGTAGCTAGCTAGTAAACTTATGTCACACTACCAAGTATATATATATATATTTTTTTCTATTTTATAAAATGCATATAGAGGGAATATAGAAAGATTCTAAACTTTGAAAACCAACTGGGTTAGATCAGTGGTTGGAGTCCTTGCCTTTGGAGAAAGAGGTCATGGGTTCGATCCTCATGCCCAGCAAGGCTGGAGGTCCTTTTCTACCTCTGGTAGAACCAGAAAGCTACCTCTCTACCTTTGGTAGGGGTAAGGCTGTCTACATCTCAACCTCCCCCATACACCATTGAAGACGGTATTTGGGACCCAAAACCCGTGGAAGACGGCATTGGGAGTTACTTATTTACTTACTTACTTTTCTAAACTTTGAAAATAAATGTGGCTTCTCAAGAGAACAAAAAAATAACCAACAACAAATCATAGAGCAATTTTAAGTTTGAAAACACAAATAAAGCGATTTATCATGAGGCATACATCCAAGTTTATATGTGAGTAAGCATATGCCAGAAAAGTAAGCATAAGCGATTGAGTTGTGATAAAGATAAATGTATCATTTGCAAACCGAACTGAAAGTGCTCTCAAATTAATGCGTTTATGTACCTTGTAACAGTATCCTGCTCTAATGTCGCAAATAGGATAATCACTAGGGCAACAATATGAGGATCCCTTGCAACACACAGCGTTGGTGTAGCCGCAGCAACCATACATAAAACAATAGTTATAAAACTCAAAAATGCAGCAGCATGTCTGGTCTTTAGCACAGTATGAGAAGTCACCACACTTGCTAGGTGTTGGTGAAGGTGGAGGAGGTGGTGGAGATGGTGGTGCTGGTGGACCAGGTGGCGCTGGGGCTGAAGTGATAGGGTACATTGCCTCAAGGTACATCCCACAAACCCCGTTCTTGTTATTAGTGTTCCGTGCCATTAGAATGTAGCCGTCAAGGCCCCAATAGGTACCCCATTGGTTCTTGACGATCCAGTAGTCCTGACCATCTTGTGAACCATAGCCAACAATCAGCACCGCATGGTCCAAGTCATATGGACTGCTTGAGCATTGTCCATTATATATACCCTAATACATATATGTATGTAAGAAAAAATGATATTCAATTACATATAACTACTGACAAATAGGAGTAAATCAAACTTAAAAAATAACCAAACTACTTACCCCAGTGTATAGCTGAAAATCATAAGCTGAACCAACGATGCCAATGGTAACAGGTTGTTGTGCCGCAGCACAAAGGACTGCATCTTCATTCGAATCTACTTCCACATAGCTCTTAATCGATACAACTGACGTTTTTGACTGAGATATTGAGATAAATGCTAATTTAATAATAGTAGTAAAAAAAAAAAGAAGCTGAATTGAAGCCTTACTAGAAGCAAACTGTTCCCCATCTTCTTATACAGGTGAGAATTGCATATAATATTGACATAAATGATATATAGTACAGTACCTTTGTTTTGTCACATCTACCCTCGCGACCGTTAGAGCTAGTATAGGGATAATCGGCTTCAGAATCAAGCCCACCATTCTTGATAACCCAGTTATAAGCAGTGTCCATGTTTCCACCAGAGCACCCATAGTCATACGTGTCACAATCAACGAGCTCTTGCTCCGAGAGGCTAATGAGCTCCCCAGTGGCTAATGCGTATGCACCTTCCATGGATCCGGTTACAGAAAACGCCCAACAACTTCCTATATAAACAATAAAATCGATATTACAAGGGTGGTGATATATCATCCTCTTAGATACGCGAACAAATGATGGCAAATGTCTAGGCCCATTCCCAGGGGCGCCTCAGGGGCCATGCATGTCTTTTGCCTCATTATATCCTTTCATATAATAAGGTGAATGGTTTTGAAGAAAATGTATATGTTAAAATGCAAATGAATAAAGCTCTTGTTTTTCTTTATTTCAGTTAGTAAAATGTCCTCTAAGGGACGATTTATGCAAAAAGTTTAAAAATTGGACGGTTAGTGTAACTTAGATAAACCACATGGACGGTTATCATAATTTATTTATCTTCTTTACTAGTTGTCTAATAATACCAGGTGATACAAGTTTATATTATACATTATATAGTCATATAGATATAGATGGGTCCAAGCTTCAAGTTATACTCGTATTAGGACTTTATGCAATGGCAAATATTCAACGACTAGATTTTCATATATTTTATTAATTAAAATGAAAACATTCTTATAATAATAAATTCAATAAAAGCCACAAAAGAGTTGTCAAAAAGCTACATAAAAAAAATAACAAATAAATAGATGAAAATAAAAATTTGAACATTAATAAATAGATAAATTATGGAATCCGTATCGGTACCAAGCTTTTTTATCCATGTACCATTTAGTATAACTGTACAAACATAATATGCACAAAACTGATAGATGAATCAAAAGTTATGATACGATTATAAATTCTCATAAATTATACTCCTTACTATGACTAGAATAGTAGATTAGAAATATAAATTAAGGAATTAATTCATTAAATGTTTACCACACTGTCCTTGATCCTTGATTGGTGTAACGACTCCCTTGTCCCTCCAATCCAAAGAATCGGGAGCATTACAAGTCCTCAAACTTAGAGTCGAATCACTCTTTTCATCCCCCATCTTCAATTTGTTACTTCTAGGCCCCTTATTTTTTGAAAAATACATTTCTTTAAACTCTTCATTACTTAAATCAGCAAACTTGTTCAATCCCACTGTATGATCCAACTCAGACTTCCTCTTTGAGTTTTTCTCCAATACATACTTCAAGCTATTGTGAAAGTTCTTAAGCCTAAGCTCTTCCTCTTGTTCATGCTCATATGTCTTTCCATGCAACTCTTTCCATTTTAAGAATAGTTCAGACACTTTTTTAGACGATAATATATCGGTTTCTTGACCCTCGAGGATGGAGAATTCGGGCGGGATAGAAGATGATACTATAGAATATGATGATGAGATTGATGAAATATAGATACATAAGAAAAAAAGAGGCAGGATGGAATTTGAGGTACCCATTTTTAGTGAGCAAATGAATCTTGAGTTTGGTGTTTGTGTTTTTATAAAGAGTTTGAATCTATTGGTTTGTCTTACCTAACCCTCTCTTTGAGTGGTCAACATTGTGACAAATTTATCTTAAATCATGGAAGTACTAAAATGACATTGAATTGTTGGAATTGAATGGTGGTTCACGTGGGTGTTTTGGTAATTTGATAGCCACTGTCAAGTATGTACTTTGCTGTCTACTGTTGGAACACATATACTCTTTTAATCAAATACGCTACTTTCTTCAAACTTGTTAAAGAAATCATCTTGATTCACATTATTACATTACGAGTATTATACGAGTCATATCCCCACGCAATGCAATAACAATAATAATAATGGCGTAAGTGATAATGATGGTGACGGGTGACAGCAGTAGAAGTGGTGATGTCGGCAATAATGGTGAATGTGAAAGGAATTAATGTTAAAGAAGGTGATGTAGTTATTTTATAGGTATAATAACTATATTAAATGGAAATATTTAAATTGATGAATAAAAAAAGAGATAATACCTTAAAATCTATTTGGTAACGTTTGTTTAAGCATTAATGGTGTACGGATCATTACCCTATTCTAACCATATGTATATTTTCTTAAGATGCTTTACATATTTTTGTTATAATTTTTTAAGGTTTTAATCGTTTGAAAACTAAAATTTTTATGAAAACTAGCTAAAAACACATTGTGATCTAAATTTAACACAATATGTTTTTAATTATTTTTTTTTTAGAAATCACATTGTGTTAAGTTCACATCACAATGTATTTAAACAATTTTCTGATTTTCACACGCTATCAAAAATATAATGTGATTTAAACCTAACACAATATGTTTTTATATTACACAATAAAAAACACACATTGTGTTTTTAGAAAACACAATTAAAACACATTGTATTATATATATTCAAATCACAACGTGTTTTAGCCAGTTTTCTAGTTTTAAAAAAAAAAATTAAATAAACATTTCACTAATTTTTTAATCGCATTAAGTAAACATTTTTATGTTCAAGTGATGAAATAAATAAATATTTAGTTGATAGTCACGTGTATATTGAGCATCTAGAAGGAGTGTCTTGAAACGACCAGATGTGCGTCGTTTCGGTAGCAGATTTTAGTAGTTCACCACATCACTCTAAATCAGAAAGTAGGAGGCCCAAATTGGCATTCTTGAAAATGTTGTATGGCGAGAAATTTATTCAGCATCCCACAAAAAAAAAAAAACCAAAAAATTGTCTCACAAAATAAAATGTTGGGAATAATAATAATTAATAAGAATGTAAAAGTGTTTTTTGGCCTTTTGGGTGTAACAATGTCTTGTGTTGTTTAACACTCTATTAATCCTCAGAGTTATTGCTTACTATATAAGATTATCTATACTTCTATACTGTATTATAAAAAAAATAACCCTTTCTATTTTTAGAAATGTTAGAAAGTTACTCTATGCGATATGACAGAAATACCCCTTTCTTATTTTCTAAATCACCTTATTCTTTAGTTAAGAATTTAATTACCTATACTAATATACTAAAAATACTTTTAATGAAATAAATACACGTACCTTAACGTATATACACTAATTATAATCAATTAAATTTACATCAATAACTTTCACTATTAGTTGTCACCACCACCATTCGTTGCCGCCACCCGTGATCACCGCATTACCGTCACTACCGCCGCATCGTGCGGGCACCATGCTAGTACAATTTAAGAAAAATGGACTTTATAAAGAAAGATGGAGTATTCAATTATGGTGATAGTGATACAATACAAAGGATTCAATCAAGTCAAAATGATTCAAATTGTACACATCCTTCTATTTTGTTACGGGGTAAAAATTTAGTGGGAGATTTTGTGCTACAAAAGCTAGGTGAAGAATAGTTAGATTAAACTAGTGATGAACAAATTAAAATTTATTATAGAATTTAATAATGAATGGTGAAAGTTCATTTCACTGCCATCTTTTAACGATCCAATGTCAAGGAATTTCAAAATGAACCCACAAACAAGTTGGAGACTCCCACATCTTGATTAGGTAATCAACTAAAGATGATAAAAGGAGTTCCAAGAAAGTAAAGTCATGCACAGCCAGACAACCGAACAAATTTTAGCTCCAAATAGCAAGGAAAACTACAAACTATAAAAAGGAAGAGTCTAACATAAGAAGGGAAAGGATTCTACTGCACAACTTAATGTAAAAAAAATGCAAAGAAAAAAAAACAAGGAGAAGTCATTACCTCATTATGCGTACGAAGTCACCCTTTTATCAGCAGCCATTCTACGGAAAGAACTGTAAAGGCAAAGTAAATGAATAACAATAAAAGAACCTATAACAAATAAAGGAACCAGATGATGCAAGAGAAGTCACATGTATGTGCTCTGCATCACACTCTGAGTTCTAAAGAGAACTTGCATAGCTCTAAAGACAGGTAAAAAGAATAACTATCAAACCTGCAATAAAAATAGCATGGAACAGAACCAATGGTCAAATTAGTCAACACATAAAGACTGACAAAGTACAAACGCATACAGTGTATTAGTTGCCAAAAGTCAGCTCCAAAAAAGAATCACATAAACAAAATTGAGGGTGGGGCAAAGATAAGTGACAGTCAATAATGAAAGAATGTGCATGGATCAGAAAGAGTGAAGGTGGGGGCAATTTACATAAACAGCAATATATGGGCCTTATATATTTTGTATGCTAAGAGGAGAAAAGGATTCATGGTCACACTATTCAAATCAATTGAGTTGCTCAAAAACAATCAGATAGAAGAGAATGAATAGGAAAGGGGAAGACATGAATATGACCGAACATGTGAACAAGGACGGACCCACTAGATTTCGATTTTCCACCATGCATAGGTTTAACATGTTTTGTGTTAAAAAATAACAAAACAATGAGAAAGTGCAGGGTCTCCACCAGGAGAACACTACTACACTAGATAGTAGTCTCACAGTTTGTCAAGGCTTTAATTTAGCAGCAAGACTGCCACATAAAGACTACAGAAATATAAACGAAGTCACTAGAAAAATCAGTCTGGAAACAAAGGCACTTCAGCATCACCACCATTACTCAGACTAATGGTTTCATGTAAGTATGTAACCATCAGCATACAATTTGACTCCTTGATTGCAATTAACTAACATGCATAAGCTTGACATGTCTTACATTAGAATATAACAGCATAAAATAGATACTGCAGAGCCTCTACCAAGACACACTTTAAAAGTTAGCTGCCCCATTGTATGCTGATGCATTTTAGAAATGACACCTCGGCATAACCATCGTTAATCAGCCTATCTCTCTAGTATTTAGGCGATTAAAAAACAAAAGTTAGTTGAGCTATGACAGAAGAAAGCACATCGTCATGCTTAAGACAAGAAGCACAAGTCCACAAGTTAATAACAGATGAAGCTAATCATAAATGTACCACCAGATGGACTTAGTGCAAGTACAGGTTGCCAAATAATGAAATGACCTTAAAGAAACAGATGACGAACACCCTAGCATGAAAAAACATTTTATCTAACATAGCAATATTTGTGAAGGCTATTAAAGATGGTAAATACTCACACGTACGATCCTTACCATGTCTAGATAAATACAAGGTTTTGCATTACGAATGAAAATCAGGAGAATCATCACAGGTTTATTTAGATTCCATTGAGTTTCTAAGTAAATATTGTTGAGCTGGTAGATACCTTAAGGGGAAAACTGTTGTAGAAACGGTCAAAAATGATAAAGCAAAGCCAAGTTGCAATTCTTTTTGAAGGCTTAGCAGTCCAATTCTTTTTGAAGACTATTAAAGATGGTAAATACCCACACATGTACGATGCTTACCGTGTCTATAAATACAAGATATTGCATTAGGAACGACAATCAAGAGAACCATTACAGGTTTGTTTGGATTCCATTGAGTTTCTAAGAAGATATTGTTGAGCTCGTAGATACCTCAAGGGAACAACTGTTGCAGAAACTGTCAAAAATGATAAAGCAAAGCCAAGTTTATACAAATCCCAAGTATTACGAACACAACAAAAATGATTACACTACAATACATTAGAGAGAAAACCAGTCCATAGTCCAAACACTGACCGTAATTTAGCTCAGTCAGTGGATAGAATATGACCGTATAGGAAGAGCAAGAAGCCATGTATCCACTAAAAGCGAACCAACAAATCATCAATCCCATCAGGTATAAAGCCGAAGTATCATGAACACAACAAAAAGAATTACACCACGATCAATGATTAGGGAGAATATGGTCTAGGACGGTCTTACCTTCGGTTGAGAGATCATGACTGAGAAACTACGATTAGCTTTGGAGAACCAGCGAAAGATTGAAAGTGTTGTAAAAGAAGAAGCATCAAAGTTAGCAGTTTAGCACATGCATCATTTAGCGACTCTTACCTCTTCATACTCGTATATCTCACCGTTCCCTTTCAGAGATAGCAGTCCAATTTTCTGTGCTGAAAAAGAAAATCCAATCACCAACAAACAAATATGACATAAATAAACATCTTAAATCGAAAAGATAAGAAAAGACACCAAAACATTAATACCAAATCAGATGCTGACAACACAACATAATGTTGTATGATTACAATAGGGTACTCCCTAATTTGGACAAAAGCAAGTTAACTGTGAAAAGGATACCTATTTTCAACTAGAAAAAAAATCAGAGAGGATGTAACAGAAGCTTGAATATTAACTGACATCTCTTCCTCTAAACAATCCAAGACACTATTTTGGATAACATACAAGAACTGTTTCTCTTATCCTCGCTAAAGTTGGAAATGGAAAAAATTAATTAGTTTTGTAAAATAAGTTGAAATAGTAAAATTACAAATCACATAGAAATTTTGAACATAATACTGAAAGCAGATTTAAGGTCAAAAGGAGAGCACAAACCTATAATCTAAATTATGACCTTGGCTAGTGCCACTTGATAATACATCACTAATCACTAATAAGATATGAGATTATCCTTTTGAGGTTAACTCCAAGTTCTTGGATCCAGCTCGTTTACAACCTGACCTAGTTTATAATATGAGCGCCATCGCACTATTCAAATAAGATGATCCTCTAGGTCAACAGCATTACCCGGAAAGAACTGTAAAAGGCAAAGTCATTTTACGGAAAACAAGTAAATAACTATTAAATGGAAGGGGGAAAATGCACATAAAGATCAATGGAGGGACTGATTACAAGCATATACACAAGCATCTGAAACACTTTGTGCTATGCATCATGCTTCGGTTCTAAAGAAAGATCACATGGCTCAAAATGCATCAACATGAATCTGCCATTGTTGTCAATAAAAAGGTGGAACTTGTAAATAAACATGAATGGAGAAGGACCACTTGAACAGATTAGATTCTACAGAAAAAATTGCTTATCAACTGTCAATGATAAAAAGAATGAGAAAAAGGAAACTAACTTCAACTGCCACATAAAGAGTATGCGAAGATATTAACAGAGTAGCTGGTGAATCACTTCAAAAACAAACATATTTGCACGTCACTGCCATTACTCAGCCAAAAGCTCTCCATTAAATGATCTGAAAGCATAACAGTCTAGTCAATATGATATATGAATAGAACACACGTTGTCCTAATCGTGACAAGAACCACACGTAAATGGAAGATAAGCCTGATCATAAACGTACAACCAGTAGCAAAAGGGGTTGATTACTTTGCATCCGAAGCATATTGGCAAAAAAAAATACAGCATAAAGCATACCACCATAAAATGTCACTTTCTTAAAATGTAATATTTTAAGTGGTAGAATTGACTTAAAATATGTTGCCTTACAAAAAAACAAGAAATTTGACTAAAATAACATACCATCAGTATGAACAAAATATGATAGATCATTATTCTGATTACCAGGTTTAAACAATATATATTTCTTTCAAAAAAAGGGGGTCAATTATTGTTTAGAAAATAAAGCATACTAGCCACAGAGGCTCATTGTCAGCCAAATTTTATATAGCAAACCATGGACACAAAAGCCAAATCATTGATTGAACAAAATAAGGTAAATCATCAATGTAATTATCAGTTCATTGTATAAAGACCATCAGACATTATTCGTAAGTAGCATGCAAACAGGAAGGGTCTATTATTATAATCGGAAAGCATGCCGACAGACTGGGTCCATGAATAATCTCGGAAAGCATGCCGACATAAAGCATCCATCATTAACATCAGAAATCATGCTGATAAAATGGGTCCATGAATTGTACCAGAACCTTTACCAACAGAAACGAACCATAGATTACATCAGAAAGCATGCTGACAGAATGGGTCCATAGATTACATCAGAAAGCATACTGACAGAATGGGTTCATAGATTACATTGAAAACCATACTGACAGAAAGTTACATGGTAACATTGGAAAACAATCAAGCATGCTGGCAGAAAGGGTCATAGATTACATTTGAAAACATACTGACAGAAACGGTCCATCAATTACATTGAAAGGCATGCCGGTAGAAAGGGTTCATCATTACATCAGAAGGCATCCCAACATAAATGTTCCGTATATACATTGGAAAGCATACTGACTAAGCAAGGGTCCAAAGGGTAGATGTTTTACATATAAAGCATACTAGCAGAATGGGTCCATCGATTACATCGTAATGTATGCCGACAGACAGAAAGGTCCAGGTAACATTGGAAAGCACACAGGCAGAAAGGGTCCATAGATTACATCGAAAGGCATACTAGCAGAAAGGGTCCATCGTTACATCAAAAGGCATCCCAACATGAATGTTCCGTATATGCATCGGAAAGCATACTAACTGAGCAAGGGTCCAAAGGGTCGATTTTTTTACATCATAAGCATACTAGCAGAATGGGCCATCAATTACATCGCAAAGCATACTAACAGCCAGAAAGGTCCATGGTAACATTGGAAAGCACACAGGCAGAAAGGGTCCATACATTACATTGGAAAGCATACTAACAGAAACAGTCCATCGAAAGGCAAACTAGCAGAAAGGGTCCATCATTACACCAGAAGTCATCCCAGCATTAATGTTCCATATTTACATCGGAAAGCATACTGACTATGTAAGGGTCCAAAGGGTAGATTGTTTACATCATAAAGCATACTAGCAGAAGAGGAAGCACATGATACCATGAATATATAAAGTATCATAGAAATCCAGAAAAGATATTATAGTATTATAATGAAAAATTATAGCATATTTATTAAAGAAGATGGTCCAGAAGGTTATCATCAGCTTTCCCAGGAAAGAACTAACGAAAAACAGATGAAAACTATTAAATAGAAGGGAAAAAATCCAAATAAAAATTAATGTAAGGAGTAATTACAAGCATATAAATCTGAAGAAAAGTCACATTATGTGCTTCACATAGTGCATGTTCTAAAGAAAGATCGCATGAATATAGAGATAGGTGCAACGCATCAACCTCAATCTGTCAATAAAACTGAACAGAGCAGAAACCAGATTTTAAAAAAATGAGTAGCAAAGGGAAGGGCCACTTGAACAAATGAGATTCTACAAAGTTATTAACTTTCGATCTTCAATCAATGATTAGCAAAACAAGAAAAAGGAAACTGGCTATATACGCCACAAAAAGTGTATGTAGAGATAAAAACAGAGTAACTACCTATATCAATTCTAAGGCAATTACACTTAACAATCATCGCAGTCACACAGCCTAAACGTCTCCTGTAAATGATCCAAAAACTTAAACCGTCTAGCCAATATAAAATACAACACACATTGTTCTAACCATGAGAAAAACTACATGTAAATGGATGAGGAACCTAATCATAATGTACCACCAGTAAAACTCTGCACAATGACATGAAGATCGTACATACGCACTATCATATCAACAACAAAAGTAAAGAATATGCGGCCAATCCAATTGTAGTTGGGCTAAAGGAACTAGCATTATTGAACTAAAAATCGGGATACTACAGCTTTTCGTAAAAGATTCATAATAAAGAAGTCAAACAAAGCCAAAATCGATTCCAAATATTACTATTTAGCAGACACAAAAGGCAAAAAATTCTCATCAAAAAACAGATTACAAATTCACTTTATCAAAGATGTTCGCAACACAAAAACTCAAAGATTACCTGAAAACTAACCCTAAATTTTTTTTAAAATAAAAAAGGAAAATATTTATTATAAAAAACAAAATAATAAAACAGTTAGGGTTTATGCCGTGAGATAAATAAAATAACACAATTAGGGTTTACCAATAAATTAAATTGATGATCTAATATTCTAAGTTAATTCTTCTTAATTCTCAATAATATATATACTAAAAAAAAAACCATAATCTTAAAAAAAAAAAAAAACCTAATTTTTCAAAATAATATGATACAGAAAATTAATAATGTAAAATTTAAAATCTATCAAAAAGAACATAAAAAACCCTTTTTTTATGCAAATACAGAGACGCTTAGATTATAAAGTAGTAATGAAGATAAGAAATATAGATGTAAATGTGATACCATTCGGAAAGAAAAAAAAAAGAAATATGTAAAGTTGATCAAATAAAAATATATAACCTAATAAATTACTGGCTGGGTTGGGCTTGTTTAGGGGGATCGAAAGATTTTGAAGGATTGTCTTGGACATCCAAATGCTGGTGAAGAAGAGAGATAATGTTATTTGGGCATATCTTCATTACTACACGTGTCAAGGTAATTTATAGGTTTTCGTGGTTATGTCGGTACTATTCGCTAACGGTAATAAGTCCAACATTTCTTTTTCAATTGCGTTTTTGATACGCGGTAAAATTTTATTAAGTTTTCGGTTTAGCCGCGTAAACTTTGTGAAGGTGAGCAGGAAATAAAAAATACGAGAACTATTTGTAAAATTATGTTATAACTTTTTAATTTATTTGCAATTATAAATACCCAATCAGAGACGGAGCTAGAAATTTTTTTACGAGGAGGCAATTTTAAAAGTGGTTTATTGAGTCGTATCCGATAATGTAAAAAAAAATGGGCCCTTGCTTGAGAATAGAAAATGGACTCTCAAAAGAATATGTTGCCCACAACCGAGTGTAATACTGAAAGGACTAGACTCGATAAACCGAAAACATAATAATTTTTTTTTTATACCCCACTGCGCCGTAGTGGATATCCTCGGCCAAAACTTGAACAAGCCCCACTGCGCCGCAGTGGGTACAAAACATCTCCCACTGCGCCGCAGTGGGCAAAGTCACCCCCACTGCGCCGCAGTGGACCACCTGACAACAACCCTAAGACTCATTTCAACCATGAACGAATCGTAACCATCAAATTTCGAACCAACAGCTGAAAGACGCTTTTTAGGGATTTATAACGACTTCATCGACACATTTCAAACACAATTACAACATAGTTTATTTCATAAATCCAAGGTCAACCCTAACGGGTCATTTACCCGTTTTGGCACCATTATCATCCAAATACGACATTTCCAACTTCCAAAACTTTACAACTTGAGCATTTACAGAAATTTTACAGTAACATGACTCCAAAACAAAATATACCATGAGCCAAAGGAGAGGGACAACTAGGTATCTACACCAAAAGATTTTCATCCATCCAAGGATGACCTAAATACCTTCAAGAACTTCCAAAGATTACTTCAAGCTCTAAATCAATTTTCTTCAATCAACAACACTAGTTCCTTCTTCCGGAACTACCTATAAGAGTGTAAACAACTAAAATATAAGCAAAGGCTTAGTGAATATACTTGCATACAATTACGATTACAAAGGAGGACAAAGTACAAGGACTATCACAAGTAATCTATATCATCATCATGTTATATTTACTTGCTCACCTTGCACCCTAACACATATAGTTTCACAACTTCAACATGGTGGTCTTTCCACACATGGACAATAACTTCAACATGGTGGTCTTTCCACACATGGACCATCAACTTCAACATGGTGGTCTTTCCACACATGGACAACAACTTCAACATGGTGGTCTTTCCACACATGGACAACAACTTCAACATGGTGGTCTTTCCACACATGGACAACAACATAAACATAAAAGTATGCAAATATACTCACCTCCTCCGCACTCGCACAATAACTCAAATAAACGACAAAGCACAAGCAACTTCAACCTATGATCAACATACAAAGTATAAGCTTATATTCACACTTGGCTAGCTCAACCTAGTCATTCTTAATCACTAGCCTTCTTACACCCCAAAACCCAACCCATTTGTCATTGAGTCCCTTTTTCTTTAACAATAACACTAAGTGGTTCAACCTACCACTTTCATCAACAATTCTATATCTAGTCAAAACTCATCTTTTCTCAAGAACTAAAATTATCACATGAATTTATCATTTTCATAGTCAAAGTTAACACATAACTCAATGACAAACTAGGTTATCTAAGGAATTGGGGAGAAATCACCATGATAAAATTTTCTATCAAAAATCCCCAAATTGGTTCACTCTATGAACCCTAATTCCAAAAAGAATTATAAAAGTTAGGTTAGGGGAAATCAATACCTCACAACAAAAGCAAATTCAAGACTTAATTGGAAAATTCTTCCTCTTCCCCTTTTTCCTCTTGAAATTCGGTCACCACACACACACCTCTCAAACCCTAACTTTCAAATCTTGAATAAAGACTACTTGATGGTGATGATTATTATTGTGGATGATTTCCCTTTTTGAATTAGAGAGAATTAGACTCTGATTTTGTAATGGAATTGAGAAGATTGCATGAAGAAAATGATGGAGGAAGAAAAGAGTAATAGTGGATTATGACTCAATTCAAAGAGAGTTGGCTGGCACCTTCCTGGCTTGCCACGACCCATCTCTTAATTTGTGGGTATTTTACCCGCTATCCATTAAAGTTCCAACTAAATTAACCCCACGTTCAAAAATGAAATACTAGGAAATTAATTTAATGTCAAAACTATAAAAAGGGGTTAATTTCTTTTACCTTAAAATTCTTGGGGTGTTACAAATACATATATTTAAAAATATCACTTTTTTTTAATAAATAAATACCACACGTGTCAGACAAGGTCTTATACATTAAATGAAAACGTATCTAGTCATAATGCAAGAAACCCAAAATTTATACGAGTACTTTTTAGGAAATAATTATAAGTTTGTATATACTCCGTATATATGTTCTACATAACTATTATGATTATTATAAGTTATTAGTATCCTGAAATATAACAAACTTTGGATGAATGTCTATAGTGAGAAATAATTAAAGTTGTGTGTATTGTATGTAAACAACTTGAAATTATGTTTATTGTATGTAAGAAAACATACGTGGCAACCATATATATAGCTGCCACTTGTTAGTTTTTTATTGGTCGGATACATTTTCTTACATACAATAAACATAATTTCGAGTTACTTACATATAATACACACGACTTTAGTTATTTCCCACTATAGACATTCGTCCGTTTGTTACATTCCATAATACTTATCCCTTATTATAATTAGTTGTTTGTGATAAATATATGTAAAAATTTGAAAGAAAATATTTTTTTCACAAACATCTACACTATTAATGTATTACACATATGCATACCCAAACAGATAAAGCTTTTTTTAAACCTTTCTTCATTTTTTTTTATTAAAAATCAAAACAAGTAAAGTTTTTATTTTCCCAATGAAGATATTTATCTCAAAATTAATGCTTTGATAACCAATGACAACGAAGGTAACATTTGTATTTATTTTCTACTTATTGTTTCTTACGTTTTAAAAAAATTACAAACATACTATTTAAATTTTGAAAAATTACATTGTACTAAAATTAAAGTGGGGGCGGCTGACCTCGCTGCCCCCATCCTACCTCCGTCCATGCACCCAACAATGGTGTTAACTATGATGTTGACGGCGGCGATGGGTGGTGGTAGACTGGTAGCAATGACGGTTCGGTGAGTAATGTGGGTTATTAATATAGAACAAGGTAATGTTGTTATTTTAAAAGTTTAAGAATAGATGTTGTAACTTAATTTTATTAAAGATATTTGTGTTGTTGTTTTGGATTATATCCAATGAAAATCGAATATTTTATAAATTATTAACATAACTTACACTAGACCATAAGAAGACGATGTAGGGTGTTTGGTTTAGCTTATTTGTATTTGACATATCTTTGATAAAACCAACTTTGGATTAAAAGCATAAGAATTGAAAATATCAATGAAAATTATAATTAATGGTCAACAATAAGGATGAAAATTATAAGCAACTAAAAAATATACTTTTAGGACTCAATAATTACAAAATAAGTTTATAAGTTTGAAAACAAAATACAAAAAAGGATACTCATTATCTTATCTAACACCATATTAAAAAGTCAGGAAAAAAAAATGTAAAATGACAATTTTACTCTTAGTTAACTAAGTTATACTATCAGTTCCTTATATTTACTTCTTTATTACTTGATAAAAATTTCTCTGAATCTCCATTTTATAAATAATACTTAGAAAAAATTTAGTTTGGAAACCAATTGCCCTAATGAAACCTTTTTTTGGATTGAGTTATAAAATAACTTAATTTGTTCTTAATAAACTAATTTACATTAATAACATATGTCTTACTAATTTACATCATAACCCTTAAATTTTAAAATATCTCCACTATTACCTTTGCATCAACATACACCACTCGACATCGCCAACACAATCAATAATTGCCATCATCACCACCAGTCACTGTCACTACTAAACCGCAGTTGTCATCATCGTCACCACATTGCGTGGATACCGTCTTAGTCTTAAAAAATATTTTCACTACTCGCTTTACATCAATTACCACTATCACTCGACGCTGTTATTCCCTCCGGTCATCGCCACCAACATACAGTCACCGTTGTCACCGTATTATGCGGATATCCTTCTCGTGTAAGTAGGAGCGCTGCCATGAGATTGGTTATCCATTTTCAGAAAACTGTTTCACAATTTTTACATCCCTTTCAGCTTTGTTTGATTCGGATTTCTAAACCAAAGTATATGATTCGCCTCCCAATTGTATGCAATATGCATGAATCATGATGCAAGTAATGCAACTAGTACCATGCCTATATTATGTCTAGGAGTAAAACAACATTATATTATCAAACTTTGAAAGGTCTATCTCAATTATTCACATTAAATACAAAAAAATTATAGTCCAATCTAATAATAATCCATTATTAGAGATATTATCTAACGTCAAACAAAGAGTATAATATCTCTTGTTTGGGCTGCTATCATCACTTTATATATTCTTGTTATTGTTATTTTATTTATAGGTTTCACCAATTTGAGAAATTATTATTATTAAACCAATATATTTACAATCACAGTGAGTCACACACCTTTAATTAGACAGTAGATTATAACCGTTTAATAACAATATATAACTACTACTCTACAACTGACCGGGTCCTTCACCAGTGTGTGTGTGTGTGTGATGTGAGAGTTGATCAGATTTCAAGATTCATATTACACATTGTTTGACGATCCTAGATTTAATCCTCTGGTACATTGATTATATCTTTGTGTTTTTCTTTTATATATACATAGTTACAAAATCATGTGTGTATATTTCCAATGGGTTTCTCCGACATTACTTTTGTTTTGATTTTCAGATTATGATCTTGTGGACGTCGTGCTGGATTGCCCTTTAGATTCATATATGTGTAAGTATATTATGGCTGTGTTTATTAATGGGTGTTTTGTATGGTAATGCATACCAGGTGTTTGTATAATTGCTAACTTACTAGCGGTTATGTCATTTGTTTTAAGGACCATGTTAAAACACATATAGGAAAGTATTATATAAACGGGATAAACAGATGATGACTTTTTTGAATTAGATGTACACGAAACCTTTCCGTAGCTACCCCAAGATGTTATCTAGTAAGGTTCCTCTTGTTAGGACGTCGGTTTGATCTAATGAGCACTAGGCCACCTTGGTTGTGGTTACTTTAAAGTATGCTACCCTTATTTTGTGGGGAGGTTTTTTTTGATGTACAATACTTTATCGGTGTTTGAATGGAGTTCACTTTATCGTGGATACTAAGCCCATAATCATTATAATTTATAAACAACTATAAAAACAAGGATTTAGCTAATAAAATGACGAATGAATGATACTGGTATGTATTTCCTAATCATTTCTATTGACTTCCTTTTTGAATTGTGGATATTCGCAGTTAATATGATCTCTTCATTCAAGAAAGTTTAAGTGTGTGAAGTATTTAATTTTAAAAAAGGAGTTCAAGTTGTGGACTTCATTTAATTTATGGGCTAAGAAGCGGGGCAAGATGATCTTATGTTTTGAAATACCAAGGAGATGGAGGAAACACAAACAGATGTTGCTCAAACCGAATCACCGCCTCCAAATGCTACACGGGATATCACAGGGAAAAATCAAAATGTTTCTTTGGTCTCTCCAGAAGGGTCTTTCAAGTTTAAAAGAATGCATAGTGAACTTCAGCTCGGGGATCCCACAGCACAGAGAGTGGCACAAATTCTTTGGTCTACTGGAAATCTTGATGAGCCTATTCCCAGTGGTTTCTATTCTATTTTACCTGTAAGTCATGCTAACCCTCATTCTAACATCTTTTTAATCTGAAGTGGATGTTTAGTGCTTAAAGTTATGATGCAATTTTATTGTAGGAAAGAAGACTTAAAGAGAAATTTGACTTGATTCCGTCACTTGAAGAGCTCCATGCCTTAGAGTTAGAAGGGTATAAACTTAATGTTATCGTTGTTGACATGCATAAAGATAAGAAGGTATCGATGTTACAGCAACTCGCTTTGACTTTGGCTAAAGGACTGACTTCTAACCCAGCTGCAGTAATTAAAAAGATAGGCGGATTGGTGCGTTATGCTACCTTCTGTTCATTATCCTATTTATCAATTTTTACTATATGGACTGCCATATTGATAAGTTCTTTTAACTGCTTATATCTAGGTTTGTGATTTCTATAAACTTCCAAATGTCGAGTTAAATCATGCAAAAGGAACATGGGAGGAAGTTTACAATGTACATAATCAGGGTGTTCAGATGTTAGGCCAAATAAAGCATGGTTTTTGTCATCCCCGTGCTATTCTTTTCAAAGTTCTAGCAGATACTGTTGGTCTTGACTGTAGGCTTATGGTGGTAGGTTAATACGTTTCCCTTTTCTTAACTCTTCATTATTAAGTCTATTTATATGCTTATCTCTTCATATTCACCATGTTTTTCTTGTCTTCAGGGACTACCAAAAGAAGGAGAACTGGAGCGAACTGATTCGCATAGACATGTGTCTGTTATAGTTGATTTAAATTCTACTGAATTATTGGTTGATATAGTGAGGTATCCTGGACACTTGGTACCCTTTTCAACAAAGGCAGTATACATGTCTCATGTGTATGTTATTGGTCAAGGTGATTCTGGAGAGAATGATTCATGTGATTCACCAATAGAACCAAACAGCCCTGTGCATGGTCCTGCTGAAAATTCAGATGAATGGTAACAATACAGAAAGTTAATTAAAGAAAAAAATATGTGTATCACTCCTATTTTTGTGATATCTAAATCTATGGGTTCTCTAATCTGCACAGTTATTACTTTACTTTATTGTACAGCTTATTACCTGGTGAACCTAACGCAGCAAATGCTGCATGGGGGCGTAACAAGGCTGCAGTTACGGAAACAAGCACTCCCAGTTCAAGGTTTTGTCTCTCTCCTGCTCTTTTATCTATTTCAAACCAATTTTATATATTTTATTTATGTTTATATCATGTATAATTTTCTGCTTTCAGTCCAGAGCACTATTTATTCCGAGGGCATGGAAGATCCATGCTTGGCGCCCACAGGGATTCTCCCAGAGATTCTGGAAGTGAGATGACAGTATCAAGGTTCTAATACATATTATTGCTAGATATCTTGTTCCAAAATGTCAATATTCATGTTTCTGTTAAAGTTTGTTTATCGGTTTCTGGGGGGTAATTTCAGGTCAGCTGGGGCATCACCTGTAGGAAGTCGTAGAAGAAGACGTCGGAGCAGTGCTACCACGATTCCAGAAATTGGTGATGACATTGTAAGGTATATTAGACTAGTTAAAGTATGTTTTTTCTAAAAAATGAATAAAATATGCAGTTTCAAAACAGAGGTAATTAATTGTAGAGTCGTGCGAGCAATGAATGACACTTTGAAGAGAAATCATCCTCCAAGGGAACTGGTTGATGAACATGGCACTAGTCCAGATCATCAGGATAATGTATATATCTTTTCTACATTTCCGCTCCTCACATTGATGCATTAATGTCTACATATTTCATCTTTCTGATGGTTTGTGGTATAAATTGATTACAGTCACCTGGTTCGCATTTCCATAGGAGGCAAGCGAGTTGTCCAAAGGCCATCTCCCTACCTTCATCTCCTCATAAATATAGTACTCATATTCATGGTTCTGAGACAAATGAAACAGAAAATTTAGAAGGAAATTTTGATGTGATCACAACATGGAATAAGTGGCTTGAATCGTCCTCCTTTGGGAATGAACCTTGGTTCCCCTACCATGAATGGAATATTGATTTTTCTGAACTAACCGTTGGATCACGAGTCGGCATTGGTATACATCTCTATATCTCATTGTCATCATCACCACCATTTACCTTTTACTACCACTTTTGATATATATACATATATATATATATATATATAGAGAGAGAGAGAGAGAGATACTATGTTTACAAACAATTTACCAACACAATTTACTAACTGACATGGCATATGAAAGATACCGATCATATTAAAATTTGTTTTCTCTTTTTCTTTCGTTCTCTGTTTTCCATTGGTAGACCATGAGTTTGTAAGAGTTTGTTTGTATATTGTTTGTCACTCTAACATCTCTCTCATATATATTATATATATATATATATATTCCTTTCTAAATTGGTGAAATATCTTGCAGGCTTTTTTGGGGAAGTTTTCCGAGGCACTTGGAACGGAATAGAGGTTGCAATCAAAGTCTTACTTGAACAAGAAGTATCTGCTGAAAATATTGAAGATTTTTGTAACGAGATATCCATCCTAAGGTAACTTCTCACTGTGTATTACTTAGACAGGTACCAACTATGATCCAATCTCTATTTCAAGTTACCATCTTTTACTTTCCTGTAAATAAACTTTTAATAAAAATATCAGACAGCGTTCTTATCAGGTAAGCAATGATAATGTGGCAGCTGACATGTGGGTATCTTTGATTATGTTAAGTTTTCCTTTCATGTCTGCTGAGAAACTGGTTAACCTAAATCAGAATTTTTGAAGTTTGTGGCTTAATTTATTATTGATAGCCGGAAGGGCTGTCACTAACTAAGTATCAAAACCCTTCTTTTTGTGGGGCAAAGAAAATTTGGTTTCTTGAAAAACTTGTGGTTGAAAGTTTGTCTTTGTTCTCTTGCTGATTATCTTTTTTTTCTTTTTTCTTTTTCCTTCTTTCTGCAGTCGTCTTCGCCACCCAAATGGTATTACACTTCCTCAATTTAGATATTATCTTGTTTCAGCATATTACATTTAATATAATAGTTGAATTTGACCCAAAAACTCTTCTGCAAAAACTTTTGAGGAATTTGACGCCCATGTTTGTGCTTTCTCAAATTAATGACCACTATTCTGTCTAAACTCTTCTGCCTTCTTATGCAGTTATATTATTTCTTGGTGCTTGCACAACGCCTCCTCATTTTTCGTTAATAACTGAATTCATGGACATGGGTTCAATGTATTATCTGGTTCATGTTAGTGGGCTTAAAAAAAGAATCAGCTGGCGAAGGAGACTAAAGATGCTCTGTGATATATGCAGGTATGATTAAATACTTCCATTATAGTTGACACTAGGAAACTATATTAGTATATTACCCAATAACGTTTTTTGCTTGCATATAGGGGTCTTATGTGTATGCATCGAATGAAAATAGTGCATCGTGATTTGAAAAGTGCTAATTGTTTAGTAAATAAGCATTGGATAGTGAAGATCTGTGATTTTGGGCTGTCAAGAGTACTAACTACCGAGAACATGAGAGATTGTTCGTCTGCAGGGACTCCAGAGTGGATGGCACCTGAACTCATTCGCAATGAACCCTTTACAGAGAAATGTGATATTTTCAGCCTAGGTGTCATAATTTGGGAACTATGCACTCTTCATAGGCCATGGGAAGGCATCCCATCAGCGCAAGTAAGCGTATCTATTTAACTTTGATTCAATAAATTAGAGTCTGCAATTTTGATTCTTGATGCATTGACCTGCAAATAACTCTATTTGGGTCATGTCCTTATCTCCAACGGTTCAACCATTCTTGAAAGTTATCGGAAGTTTCTTTAATTGAATAAACCTCTTATAACTACTTCAGCTAAAATTTATAGAAGATTATTGTTTTGATATAATATCTTTCATCATGTTTAACACATTAATTATTTATAAAATCATAAACTGGATTAAAAAAAGTCTTTACAGGTTGGTGCAACCCGATTTGTCAAAAAGCTACATGCTGGTCCACGAGAGAATAAAATGAGTGTTATCTTTGACATTGATGCTTATTATGTGAATTTATTACAGGTGGTTCGTGCAGTGGGTCATGATAATACCCGACTTGAAATTCCTGAAGGTCCCTTGGGAAATCTAATTGCAGGTATTCACTACATATAAAGATACAAAAAGTTTTTAATAAATGTTTTCCGTGACTCGGAGACATATTCCAAATCATCGAATAATCAAAACCAGTTGAATGTAGATCAGTTTGTTGAATTTTTTAAAAATCGGAGAAAAGTGTTTACCGGTAACTTGTGATCTTGAACGTGTTTACCACAGGATTTGTATTTAATCTCATTTGTTTTATTTCAGATTGTTGGGCTGAACCAGATCAACGACCAAACTGTCAAGAAATCCTGTCACGCTTAATGAGCTGCGAGATGCTGATATAGAATTTTCAGGTAAGTGAAAAGACCTGGCAAGTCTTTATGAAAAGATTACAATTTCTATGTTATACATCAAGCTTTTCATGATCATTCATATAAGGGCGGTTTTTCTTTATTTTGGTTGTAAGGGTTGTATTGAGATTTAACCTGTCATATACTGTGCAGGTTTGGGATTAACATCTGACTTAGTTCAAGACTATGTAGAACACATATAGATACCCTTTTGTTGGCAGCAATTATAGATACCCTTTTTGTTGGCAGCAATTATAGGTACTTATGTCTTAAACATTGAAGAACCAATAAATTTTAATCATAATGTGGGCTTTCCATCAATTTGTGCATGGAAACTCCTAATTTGTTAGAATTTGATTGTTTGATCCATTTCACATTGCTCTCCTTCAGGTGGCTTTTGGACATGAACAAAATGACTGAGGAAAGATTCTCAAGTGAAACACGGAGAACTTTGATCAGTCAGAATTCAATACTTCTTCCATAAAGATCATTTGAACTACTTTATTACCTAAAGAAAGATGACATCCAAATGAATAAATGTAAACATGAAGGACCTTCAATTATCCATTCAGATAGAAACTTTCTGTAAATAGAAACATCATAGTTACAGATGACTTGAGCTTCTTTTCTCCATTTTCATGTTTTTCTTTGATCTACTAGTTCTATTTGAAAGTATATACCAATTATCGACTATAAATGCTAAATCATCTATCGATAACTTTATGCCATTTACGCGAGAGCAAATAGAGTTGGTGGGAAAAACCTTCTAGGGATGACAATGAATTCTACATCAACATTTTCAGCTGTTCTAATTCACCCAATATCGACATTCGATGGTCTTGGCTAGCTTGGAAATCCCAACAATTTAGTAAAATACTAGTACAACTTTAGGTACTAAAGCACATACACATCTAAGTGTAGGTACTAAAAATATAAAAACAATTTAGTAAGTAATAAAAAAATTCCATTTTGGTCTTATTAGTCCATGTACATGTATATACCAGATAAACAAAGTAGCACAAATCCCAACAAAAACAAACCACTGACCGCCGGAACCCCACACTGAATAACCATGCCGGTGTTCAAAACCCCATTTAACGGCTACTCCGTCAAGTTCAGCCCTTTTTACGAACAACGTCTCGCCGTCGCAACTTCCCAAAACTTCGGGATCCTCGGCAACGGTCGTCTCCACGTCATTGACCTTTCCCCGGCCGGACCCATCACCGAAGTCGCCGCCTTCGACACCGCCGACGGCGTCTACGATGTTTCTTGGTCGGAATCTCACGATTCTCTCTTAATCGCCGCCGTCGCTGACGGGTCAGTCAAACTTTACGATCTTTCCTTACCACCCACTTCAAACCCGGTCCGGTCACTTTCCGAACACACCCGTGAAACCCACTCTGTGGATTATAACGCTGTTCGGCGTGATTCTTTTATTTCGTCTTCATGGGATGATACTATTAAGCTTTGGACTATTGACAGACCGACTTCCGTCCGTACTTTTAAAGAACATGCGTATTGTGTTTATTCCGCGGCGTGGAATCCCCGTCACGCGGATGTTTTTGCATCCGCGTCTGGGGATTGTACAGCGCGGATATGGGATGTTCGTGAGCCGGGGTCTACTATGATTCTCCCGGCTCATGAATTCGAGATATTGTCTTGTGATTGGAATAAATATGATGATGCTATTATTGCTACTTCTTCTGTTGATAAGTCTATTAAGGTTTGGGATGTTAGGAATTATCGGGTCCCTGTCGCGGTTTTAAATGGACATGGTTATGCTGTTAGGAAAGTTAAGTTTTCTCCCCATAGGGGAAGTGTGCTTGTGTCGTGTTCGTACGATATGACTGTTTGTTTGTGGGATTATATGGTTGAGGATTCATTGATTGGGAGGTATGATCATCATACTGAGTTTGCGGTTGGTGTTGATATGAGTGTACTTGTTGAAGGGTTGTTGGCGAGTACTGGTTGGGATGAGCTTGTTTATGTTTGGCAACATGGAACTGATCCGAAAGCGCCTTGAAATTTGAAGGGGTGATTCGTTGATCTCTTACTGTTTTTTTCGTTTTGGTTACACTGTGATTTATGTTAGAATTCAAGATTTCTTGATAATGAGCTAAATTCTATACTTGTTTGTGGAGTAACTTTATGTGTTTGTTTGTTGTTAAGTGATCAATGATATGTTTAGATGTTCAAAAGGTTTGATTATGTTTATCGTTTAGAAATATTGGAAATCATTTGAGTTTAATCTATATACATCTCTCACCTTTATGGAAAGTTAAGAGTATTTTGGACGTGCGTCATCTAAGTGACTTTTGCAAATTGAAGAATCAGAATTCATTTAGCAAAAATGTCTTGCTTAAAGCTAAGTATGCCTTGGTAAGTTTTCTTTTATCTCTATAATTAGTTTCCTTGCTTTTAATCTTAGTTTGTCAATCATGATGTGATTATTTTGACTCTAAATAATTGGATGATTATTCACATAAATGGTTTCTGAATAGACTGCCTAATGTAGATTCTATGCTGTAGTTTACTTGTATTGTGAATCCTTCAGCTTATGACTTTTGATTACTTTTGGTTTTAGATGTAGCTTTGTCAAACCTCTTTGTCTTTAGATGGTATGGGAACTTAACATACATTCTAGGGTATTGCTCCATAGTGAACTGAGACGGTGTTTGGAACTATAGAAAGTGGATCTTGATATAGCTGATGGTTTATGCTGTCAAGTTGAAAACTTGAAATACAGGTGCCATTTAAGATTTTACATAAAAAACTTGCAATTAAAAATATATTACGGATCGCCATTTTCTTTCTTTAGTATAGGTCTTGGCCCTTCATTAATATACAACTGGCTCAATTTTTTTATATATACAAATATACTGAATTTTCATGATATAAAAGAAGAAATATCCACAATGCCCAGGCGAACTTGATATTACATATATAGATTAAGCATCATAAGCCTTCCTGCCTGCCTCGAGCATATTTCAACTATCCATTAAGCAGTTGGATAAGAAGCCATCATAGCAATGCCACATAGCCCTTCCTTAGCTTCCACATCTCTCTGCATCCTGATGTATCCCTCTTCGCCCCAACTGGTGCCCCAAGAGTTCTTCACGAGCCAGTACTTGATCCCATCATCACTTGTTCCATATCCAACCGCTGTAACCCCGTGGTCTAATTCAGTACCGCAGGTTCCATTAAATACACCACTGGAATAAAACTGGAAGTCAGACTCTCCAGCGTCGATGGCAACAGAAACAGGCTGCATAGCAACAGCCTTCAACAAAGCTGACTCGCTGTTAACAGGTACGTCCTCATGTCCCGTGATCTTGGCTGCATATACGTCTTCCTCTTTTGTGTTGCAAGTTGCATCTGCTGCCTTGTAAGGGTACGCAGCCTCTGTGTTGATGCCTTTGTTTTTGACAATAAATGTGAATCCACCGTCCATGTACCCACCTTCACACCCTTGGTCTTCTCCACTCCTGTCACAATCTACCAGCTCTTGTTCCGATAGTGAAATCAGTTTCCCAGTGGTGAGTTGAGTAATTCCTTCAGTAGCAGCTATCGTCGAAAAAGCCCAGCAGCTCCCTATTGATTATTGTAACATGCAGCAAGTAATTAAAAGGAATTAATTACTGGAACAAAGAGAATATATCTGTGGTGTTTGATTTTGTAGTTTAATTAAGATGGGCTTACCACATTGACCTTGATCCTTAATTGGGGTAACGGCTCCTTTCTTCCTCCAGTCCATGCTAGATGGGACCGCCGTCACATCCCCATGTCTGAATGCTGTGGTTCGAGCGGATCTCAGCTTGGATGGAAACTTGAATCCGTTACGAGAGGCTTTAAACTCCTCGTTTGATTGGTCTGCAAACGCGTTGACACTCAGTTTGTAGCCACGATTCCCAGCGTTGTTGAACGCTTCTATGTAGGCTACATTGTCCTTGAATATCTTAAAGCGCAATTCTTTCTCCTCATTATCTCTATACACACGGCCATAACGGGCCATCCATTGTTCATGCTTTTGTAACATGATGTCTTCATTTAGTGTTCGAGATGTAACATTGCATGCCCACATCCCAATCACTAGCAGTGCTACAAAGGTTAGTGAGCTGTTGAGTGACATCCTTATAACTAAAGATTTGGCTTGCTGCTGTGTGTGAACTTTGATTTTCAAGTAACTGAATTTAGATCTGTGCTCTCAAGTCTATGAGGGAGTGGGTTTATATATAGAAGATCGAAGAATTATTATGCTCAGACAGATAGACCAAAAAAATTCTTAATAACGTGCTTGGCATGGCAGGGCAATATCTAATGACAACTAAACTATGTTTAAGGTTAAAATTGTTGGTTTGCTTTGCCACAGACGTTGTCTTGTTAAAGTTCTGTTTGTTTCTGAAAATTATTCAGCATTCTCCAAATCTGTCGCGTCATGTGTTTCAGTGACACCAAAACTGTCTTGGTCAAGCCAGATTAAGGATTGTATTACGTCTTTGTCTGATTTGAGGCCAAAATAAATTTGAGTAAATAAATAATGTCTGCTTGTTGGCTTATTGTACCGCTTAAACCATTCTTGTTAAGGTAGCAGTCGATACAACAGGAATGGACCGAAACTTTATCCACCAGTCTAATTGTCAGGTGGGGAAAATTATGATAACCAAAACAAGCTTCTGCTTCTCTCACACTTGTACAGAAGAGTTTGCACCAATTACTCTTTTTATTAACACATTACAATAGTCATATCATTAGGTCCGCGTTTTGAGTATTTTGGTTCTATGTTTTGAGTTAAACGTCACTTGTGGTCAACTCAATACCACTCATCAGCAAAAAATTTTTTTTTTGAACATTATTGATCAGCAACTAATTGTACACATAGAATGAAGTTGCAATGATAAATAAACACATCTTGGATTATTTAAAGGTTTATAAGTATATACAAAGAAATACATTAATCAACCATATATCAAAAAAATGGCTTCAATTTACTCATTCATATTAGATATTTGAGTGCTTAAAGGAGGTAAAGAATATGCAGTGTTTATACAATTATACATTACATGTAGCCTCAAAAATGGTCTTCAAGCAAGGTTTCCACGGCGCAAGATGGCCCTTCTTCCACGCCTATTTGTCAAAGAAGTTTAAGTGGATGAAGATTTAGGACAACCCTTTTTATGGATCGGAGTTGAGGAGGCGGGCACAAGGAAACGTTGAAGTTCAACTTCAGGTGAAAGGATTATGATCTTTGGCGGGCATACAACTACACTTTCGTCGGTGTAAGATGGGGATGCGGGTCTTTTTAACACATGCCTTGGGTTAGCATTCATGATCTCAGAGGCAAGAATGGTGGCACTGATTTCTTCAATATAGCCATTAGAATGGACGACCCAGATTACATCGAGTGGTCCACAGGGAAGAACGCAAGAGAGGCAACATCTTATGGTGTTCATCATGTCGAACTGTATACAAAGGCAAATCTAGGATCGCACACCAGATAGGTTCTTAACTTAGGTAAAGGGAACAAATGAAAGGTTGGATTGGGCGGGTCGGGTCGGTTACCGTTTGAATTGAGATGAAAAAGAGAGAAATTGGGAAGTCGAAGAAGTAATGAATGCTATTTAGTTGGGGGGGTGGGGGGAATTGAAAGGGCACGCAAATGAACCTTCAACATTTTTATTGATTCATTTCCTTGAAATTTGAACGCTAAGAGCGTGTTTGATTCACAGAATAATTTTGTAAGAACTGAAATCTGTGAGGAACTAGATTCTGAAAGAATGGAATTTGATAAAAAGATTTTTGTTTTCTTAAAATTCTAAGAGAATGAAAGAATGAAATTTCATCCAATAATCTCAAGAAATGGAGATTCTATTAAATAATGAAATGTTTACATTCCAATGAAATGAAATTACATAATCTTTTGACAACCAAATGTACTACGGAATTTCAATTCCATCAAATTATATCAAAATCTGTGAACCAAACGCGCAAGATTCGTTGCATATGTTATGACAAGCCAATGATAAAATAAAATAAAAAGTTATAGATAAGATAAATAAAAGTCATAATATTTCATATCTCATAAAGATTACAATTTAAGTCGTTGCATATATGCACATTGTTCAAGAGTGTCCGATTTATCAATGCCTTTGGTGTTTTATATATATCATGTTATATGAGAACCTATAAAAACATTGTTTTATTTGATACAATAGAAATATCTCTATACCGGTGCAATGTTACATACATATTAATCAACATTAAATAAATTTCAATTGTCCATTATCAATGCATGAAATTAGATTATTAATTACCCATAATAAATTTGGTATTAAGAATCTTAATATGTGTTTACCAATCTATCTTAAAAGCGTTTAAGTGGCACAAGACTCCCACCAAGTGTGAATGTGTGGGTAAAAGTATGACCACCCACCACATCGGGTTTAGAGTAGATGTCATTTTGGTCTCGGTGCGGTGACTATTATCACGTTAGACTATCTCCATTTACAACCCAACCCTATCATACAATTCATATAAAAATTAATTCCCTCTCTTTAATCTATCCAACCCAACTAAACCTATTTTTTACATTTTCATTAACAACCCAACCAAATTATTATTTTAATAAATAATAAATATCTTTTATTTAATTTCACATTAGTCAAAACTACTTAAAGAAATTAAAACTTCTTTATTTTATAAATTAAGTTATTAATCATTATAAATGAAAATAAATTAATTAAAGTAAAAATATTTCATATTCATCAAACATGTCTAACAAAATAAATAATTTATTTTACATTATATATAAACTAATATATAAAAGTTAAAAAGTAAATAAAATTTTGGGAGGAAAAATATTACTGTATTTTATAATAAACCAAACAACTTTTTTTTTTTCCATTGTGGTTACATTAAGGAATTAAAATTGAATTACTAACTTTTATGCCTAAATAAATTATATACTATTGGCCAACTAATGTTTGTGTGAACGAACCAGTGGGTGACATATTAGATGGGTCATATCAAAAGATTTTGATTTTGGCCGACCGACTGGACTTAATTTCCATCAATGGGGATAGTCTTAGTGTTAATTTGCATAATTTTAACTTTGAAAATAAATACAAAAATAAGTAACAATTGATGTCATCTTTTATAAATTTTGGGTTCCAATGCTATCTTTGATGGTATATATGGGTTTTTAAAGACTACGTTAGCTTTTTCACTCTTTTTTGAAACGGATAATATGGTGTATTGTGACCCAAAAGGATTTTAAAAGGAATGAAAAACCCACATAGCTTTATTATTATTCCTGAAAAAACTCACATAGTCTTATATCTATACTATATTATAAAGCAAATTTTCCATGTTTAAATTTTAAGTTTCAACATTTACTTTCTCAAAATGTCCATATTTCAATTCTATATTTACCTAACATCCTTTCTCTCTCCTCAAATCTCAACCAATAATTTGTTTTCTCTCTCCTCCATAAATCATTTATTCCTCCAATTCATTCAAAATCTTTTATCTCAAAAACCGTACATCGATAAATTATAAAAATTATATGGGTGTTCTTAAAATTTTATGCTCTTTCATTAGAGATGTCATTCGATATACTTTCGACGAAGTTTTAAATCCGAGGGCGGAGCCCGTACGGCTAAGGCATTTAGTTATCACACTCTATGACCTATTACCCCATCATTTCACTGTCGCAACGCACGGGTACTTGCTCTCGTCCAATTGAATAGCTATATTAATTATTTAATTTTAAAAGACTAGATTTTATATTTGTGCATACACACAGCAAGATTAGCTATTTTCCATTGGTGGGTGATGGATCTTTTTCTTTGGTTTTTCTTAGTATGAAGTGCATGGGGAAAAGCAATCGTAACCCATGTGTTGTTGTTTGCCCTTTGCATCCATAATTGCTGGTTTCCTTTTATGGTTGGTTCAATATATAATTCTTTGGTTTTTGAGGTTGGAAGCTTGGGTATATCATACAACTCCGTGATTGGCTTTGCCAGATAGGCGTAAAAACTGGGGGCTCTTTTTGGAAAGGGATTGAATTGTGACAAGTGTATAACTAAAGAGGTGACAATTGTTAGGTACTTGTTGGGTCACAATAATAGAGCTGTGTGAGTAAGAGTAGGTAACAACAGAAGGAGTATTAATGGGAAATGTCAATTCAATTGGATATTTAAAAAAAGCCAAAAGAAAATGTGGTAAATGGAGTCCTTTTAATCAAGTGATTCGATTTTTAAATGACCAAGTTCTTATGGTTTGATTTTATGACAAACAAAAAGTTATTGGTTGGAACAAAATGTTGAATTGTAATTGAACTGAGGCCTGTTTCAATGTAATTCTTGCTTACTAGTAAAATTAGGCTTTTAGCTGTCATTTTTATTTGGGAAGAGGGAGTACTTTATTAACGTGGATTTTATTAATTAAGATAGGGAAAATAAATGAATCTTAGGTTTTCATTTAACGTACATAAAAAGGTTGTAGGTTTTCATATCAAAAGTTCACCTCTGGTTTTTATGGTAAGTGTACAACTATTTAATGCACCTTGACGAAAGCCCTTAGGGCTTCGTTTAGCAAAACCCATTAAAACAGATACTATTGTTTCTTTTTCTAAATTTAAGTTAACCGCAATCCGTAGTCCGTACACCGATTCTAGTTGTGAGTTGTGACTTATGAGAATATGAGTTGGAGTTTTAAAGGCCCAATGTGGCAAAAAGCCCAAATTGCTATTGTTAGTTTCTGTCAGGACTCAGGAATCGTGAGTATAGAGCGCTGGGCCATCAAGATTCAAGAATATGAAGATATAAGGCCCCATATTTTTTTAACTTATAATTAAATGATGAACTCGAAGTTCATTAATGTTGATTCAAATATTTCTTGTTTTTTAACGGTCAGTAGCGATATCAGTAAAATACCTCACTGTGAGACTTTGTCAATGCCAACACCCTGACCAGACATGTCAAAGAAAAAACCTTACAATTAAACTTGTTACTTTAATAAGTCAAACTCAAAACATGTGTGTAAAAACCAAGAATGCATCAACAAGTTGGACTATAATTATCTTTTGCTAAGCCAAAACATGTGGAGTATTTTAGTTTATCGATCGGTGCATCACAAGTTTAGCTCACATTGGTTAGATTTATTGTTTTTTTAATAAGAGAGTAGTCTTTCATATAACCTGTTATCGTTGGCCTACAACAAATCTTTTGAAGCTTGGTAAATGATCGAGTATAAATTAAGTCATCATGAAAGCCAGTACCATAAAAAAAACTTTGGTACATATGAAATTTGTAGCACCATAATCAATGTAAAAGTCTAAAGCTGGTATAAATCATAAAATTTATTGGATTTTAAAGTTCCCGTTCATTGAAAGCTACTCAAATCTTAAGTCATCATATAAAAGTCGATCAACCACATGCTTATATTTGTATCCCGTTTTAATATGGATTACAAATAATACAGTATATAATAACACTAATATTTTCAGGTAAACTAACGGAAGACAAATTTATGTTCAAGAATTTTTGAAATGTGACTTTTTAACTTAAAGAAAATGTTAAACGCAACTCTTAGATCTGCACTTAACGTGCATAAAAAATTTATACTTTGTATATTAAAAGTCTACCTCCTGATCCAAGACGTACAATTATTTAATGCACCTTAATTAACTGTAGCCCTAAGAGTTGCCTTTAGCAAAACTCTTCAACTTAAATATTGTATATATGCAATATATCCAACTAGGATAACCTGTAACCGTTTTCAAAACATCTTTCGATCTTTACCATCCTAAAAGACATGAATATAAAAAAACAAAAAAAAGACTAGAAAGGAATACTGATAATATACATACATGCATGAATGAAAAGGTGGCAAAAGATTAAATTATGCGATTTACAAACTCTTTCTGTCCTATATAAATGAGATCGATCGAGATATGGTTTGATTTGGGTTCTAATTAAGCAATTGATGATCGAACATCGGACTAAAAAGTACATAATAATCATGTATATATAAAAATGCATTTACTGCATCATAATAATCACCCCTTTATTATATCAGTTTCGAGCTGATCAGGTGTGTATATATATGGCATATATATATCTAGTAGTGTATATATGTTCTTATAAATTACACCTAATTAATTAAAGAAGAGAACCCGGCCACCCGACCTCTTGCTGCATTTTAGAGGCCTAGACTTCTACGTTCGATCAGAGATATTATTCGTCCTAGCTTCCCATCCAATATTCACTTTCCTGCACGTACTAATTAAGATTTCAATTCAAATTAAAGGGTAAATTATCTTAATTAGGTGCATACTGCGGCGCACATAAACAATATTAATAATTAATTAAGAAAACAGCAATCAGCGTGATCATGTACGTACTGACACTAGCTAGCTAATTTGATATCAACAGACTGATCGATAGCATATATGCACAAAGAGAATAGAAGGAACTTTATGTTAATCGTTGATACGGGCCAGCTGGACATATGGGTGCAGTGTTTAATCATTAATTAATTTGAGATAATTAATTAAGTGGATAACACCTTGTGGTTGCTAGCTAGGTTTGTTTAAAATTGTTTTTATTCCAGTTCACTACTTTAAGGTTATGGCTGATCTGTAAGCATGCTTCGGACTCCTAGCTAGCTTCTAGAGTGATCTATTCATTCTCCGTGCGTATACTGTCTGCAATTAATAGAAGGAGCTTTCTGATATTTTACATTAATTGTAGATAGTGTACGTACTAAAGGATAATGGATAGATCACTTTAGTGGCTAGTTAGGAATCCCAAGCATGCTTCATATGGAGCCATAACCTTAAAAGTAGTACATTGGCCGGAACAAAAGCGATGACAAACCAACATACTGGCGGCCAATACAACATCCAAAAGAATGAAGGGTGTCCAAATACAGATTTCTAGTGACTTGCAAAATTACTCGACTCAAACACTATGCTTGAAAATATTGATCTAGGTCTTCTAAGGTCTAAGCAAAACAAATTGTCAAAATGAAGGATGGATAGTTGCGTAAGCAAGGAAATGGAGAAAGGAGATGGCTGCCAAAATGTTATTAGGTTTAGGAAATGGTAAAAAACTTGACAAGAACACTAATCCTATATAATTATTATTAGGCTTAAATACCCAATGATCAACTTACACAAATAGTCCCTCTGGTGTATAACATAATACAATTCATCACAAATACACAAAATTATATAATCATATATATAAGCAAAACAAATTGTCAAAATGAAGGATGGATGGTTGCGTAAGCGCGCAAGGAAATAGAGAAAGGAGATGGCTACCAGAATGTTATTAGGTTTAGGAAATGGTAAGGCTTGACAAGAACATTAATCCTTGGGGCTTAGACATCCAATGATCAACTTATACAAATAGTCTCTCTAGTGTATAACACAATACAATTCACAAATATTAGTCCTAACAAAATTATATGATCATAATTGTTAAGATTATACTAGATAATTGCCTATGTGATGTGACGGTGATGGTGATAATTGATGTAAAAGGAGATAGTTGGGTTAGTTTAACATTTAAGGGATAGAATTTGTAAATTAAATCATTAAGGACACTTTTGGTAGACCATGTACGTTTTGCTTAGGAATGTTGAAAGCTTAAGAGCCTTATAGAGAGATCAAAGTTGTAACTTGTAAGTAGAAAAAAAAGAATGGGGAAAAATGTTTTATAAGAAAGTATTGATATAGAGGAAAGAAAGAACGATGAGTATCAAGGTATACTAAGACTTTTTTCGTAATCACAATCAACATGAAAGTAGCTTGCCCCAAGTTTTGCAAGTAAGCGGATTTATCAGTGATTTAACAATAATGACTGTTCATTGACGGGAATACGCGTTTTAGTACTCTATAAATGAAAATCTTAAAAAAATCAATGGTAATGAAAAGAAGCAAACCCATTCCATGATAGATCAGGACATCCATGTAGAAAACTTACGTTAAAGCGAGAAACAAAGACTATATAACATGGGAAGTGATATTCGTACTATTTTTTTTATTTGTGTACCACAACTGTGTATTACCGGTTTGTACAATTAATTCAATGTGTACATTGTGGTACATTAATTAAAACTGATGGTACGAATATCATTTCCCATATAACATACAAGGTTAGATGATAAAATGCAATTACTCATCATTCACTATATATAGGAATCCTGCCCTTTGGCATCGATAATTTCGTCGTCAAAGGCCTCTAATTAATCGATAAATGACGACAATACTGTCAATCAAAACTTAGAGAAAAGTATGCATTACAAAATTAACTCCTATTACACATCGGCAAAAATTCTCTTTCAATATCAACACAATATAATCCCTTCCAATATTTTTAATGCCAATAGTAGTCGATCTAAGATCCACATTTAAATATATTTGTAAAATAAAATATATAAGATTTCACTGTCACAAGTTTCACTCAAATACAAGTCGAATACTATTCAGTAGTCACACTATAATGATGTTGACTCGATCGTATTGATTGCGAATACTAGGCATTGAGTGTGCTTTGATATATGAAACCTGTAGTACCCATTAAATCCACTCGAGCTAGCTAGACTAAGCAAAAAAAGTCGTCTTTCTTGTTGTACCCCATAATCCACAAGTACATACCAATATGTATACAATATCATTTGTCCAACTTAACTTACGGTTGGTAAATAGGATACTTTTCCAGTAGTAGTCCCTTACCTTTTCATGCTAGCTTATGGGATTATGTCTAAAATTGGTACAAGACTTGAAGTTGAAATCATGTGGGTCCTAGCTTAAATGATGAGACAAATTAAACGAACGGGTTAATCAAATATATTGGCCGGGTCAGATCACTAATGCAAAACTTATGTATAATAATCAATTAATGACGTACTTATTGCAGAATAGCGCGCATACATAGTTTATACTCGTATGTAGTAACTATAGTATATCATTTAATTATAAGAATAAGTTGTGTGTACATATATATATTGTGATTTTCTGAAATCTATAAAATGGTTAGACTTGCCATTAAACTCATACAGTAAATAATCAATAATTCTTTTGGTGGAAACTTATAACTACGTACACATTGACATGCACTATTAGCTAGTACTAATCATCATTACTACTCTTTGATCGGATGGATCTAAAGAAACACAATAGATATCAGTGTTTCATGCTTTTATTAGTCCGATCCATCATAAATCGAATTACTTCATATTTCTATTAGTGACATATGCACATCATCAGCATTTGTGAAACCATGCAAAACCTATACTATGCCTCTATACGGTATTTCATGATGGCCTGCTGCCATCAAATAGTTTCCTTAATTTGCTAGCTAGCCAGAAAAACAGTTTTAAATAATTATTTAGTACTATATATATGTACACCACACGAAGTCGCACACTAAAGATTAACGATCCAACCACACATACTCGAAATAAAAACTAACGATATAATACAACGTACAAGTAATTCGTGCATTTGGCTTTGTGTTCGATCAGTTTTTCTGGCTTCAAGTATTGCATGAGTAGTATTAATGTATAAACATTTAGTGTACGTAAAATATGTACGTACGTACGCGGAATCTTCTAATTATATTAATGAGCTTTTTTGAATGTTCTTAATTAAACTAGCACTAAACTTAATAATTAACAAGACTAATTAGCTAGACATACAATGACAGGCGGCGGGGTTGTATCAGTTCTAATTAATATTTGATCGACAAGCAACGCATATATAGGCAATCGATCTGCTACTATACATATATATTTTTCTATACATTGATTAATATTTAATTGTAATTGTAATTGTGGAATGTATTTTGTTTTTAATATTTTTGTTTTGGTTTTGGTGGTTGTTTTTGTTTAGGGAGGTGGGATTCTTAATTATTAATTATACAATTTAAACTTTAAATATACAGTTAGTTAATACTAATAATTAGAAAAGACAATCATCAGACAAGCTCTATGAACTTGTAAGGCCGTGATCTATTAACATGGTCATCCGTAGGGGGCACAAAATCGTAGAGAATCCCAAAAGGACCAAAACAAATAACATAAAGTAAACATTTAAACCATAAATATTAATTTAATTTAAACACCATCCGATCCATAAACAGTACTGTTTTGCATGATATGAGAGAGAGGATTTATATATATATAGGCGGTTTCTCTAATTAAAGAACGATTTTAAGAGATGCGAGCGTATGATTTAAAAAAATCTACGCCTTAAACACAAAGATTAGGGTTTTTTGGTTCATGGGTTTTAGGGTTTTTGACAATCGAACACAAGAAAATCGATGCCACTATATATATTTAACTCATTTGGATAAAATTAAGTTGGGTTTTTTGAAAACACGGAAAAGTTAATTAGCTAGCTAGCTAGAAAGTATTCAATATGTAAGAGCTGATATATAATTACCATTTGGTGTAAGTGGAGATAACCAAATTGAAGCAAGCTTTAAGAAGCCTGCATCTTTGAAGCATTCACTTCTTGATTGGAATTCATTTGATTTTTTCTCTTCTTCTTTTTCTTGTATGGGATTCCTCTTGCCTTGGCTTGACACTCTTTCACTTCTCTTAAATAAACCCGAATAGCTCCGTTTCCAAATGGGTTTTTCTCAGGAGAGCCGCCGTTTTCTTCATAGGCGGCTCTCAATCTCCCGATTAGGGCATCAAGACTGCCCCAAGCTTGCCTAAGAGGGCAAGTGCAAGGGGCAGGAGGGTCAGGTTGCCCAAAGAAAACACACCCATGTAAGTGAACCTTAGTTTTTCCAAATTGGTCTAGGTATCGAAGAAATTCGAGAACATGATTAAAGTTGCACTGCGATAGAGAAACGGGAGGCCGTTGATTCTTGAGATACTGACCAAAAGTGTTCCAGTCGCGTCGTTTTTGTGATTCATAACGGCTTAAAGGTGCGGGATGTTGGCTTTGATCCCCGGATCGAGAGGACCCTTCCGATGGATCTTTAGGTAGATTACTTGACATGAAGATGCTTTTTGAAGAAAATGGATGATCCAATGTGAAAATGGTAAGAATAAAAGGTAGGGGGTAGAGAGGAGAAGGTTGAAAAAGATGAAGATCACATATTGAGTCTACTGCTGAGGAGACATGTCATGGGTCCCTATGGTGAAGCTTTTTTTTTTTCCTATCATTTTCATTTAATTTCTTCATCCAAGGAACTAGAAGCACTAGCTAGCCATTACTTTAGTTTTAATCTTTGAATAATACCAACACTAATAATATATATTTCAGTAGGGTATGCATAATTATTGTGATATCGATCACATTTACATCATTTATATATAAACGTACCACCATGTATGTGAATGTATGATATCTCCATCTTACGTGGTGGGTAAAAAAATATAGAGGCAGTTCAGTTTTACAATAGTGTATCTCAATATCATCATATTCAATAGCAAGCTGTGATCACGATTCACGAAAGTGTTTGTCCATCTTTTAATTGGTGGTATATATGTGCTATATATAGAATAAATTAAAAGGCCGCAGAAAGTTAAAAATAAGCATTAATTCAATTGGTTCCAAATTAAATATCATCTTTCAATAATAATCCATGTTTTTTTTTTTAACAGCACTAGTGATTGGACTCAGATACATTGTATCTTCATTGTTCGGTAAAGATCCATCACGTTACCAACACAATCAATCCGATGGCATGACTGAAAATTCAATTGGTTCCAAATTAAAGATTGTCTTTCAATAATAATCCATGTGTTATATATGTAAGATTATTCTTCAATTCAATTAAAAAGGAATTAAGAAAAAAATGAAGGAAATAATATTTGCTTTAATCTTTTGGCATTTAAGATTTTGTCCTAGTGATTCCAAAACTCTTGTTCAGTAATATATATTCAGAATATCTACATGATCAAGTGTTAATCACTATATATTCAACTTAATTATTGATTTCAAATTTTAATATAGTTTGGAGTTCTTTTTTGAGATTTGAGGATGAGGTTTCTCTTTTGTATAGGAGTATTTTTGTATAGGCGTAAAGATATAAGGGGAAATTTCCGAATTTTTTGTATCAAAACTAGGATGAATTTTTCTTTTCGCCTACATTACCACCAAACTATATAAATTTGTCTTAATTTGCTCAGTGATAGTTCGGGAGGCTGCTAATAATCAAATTTCAATAATTATTTAAAATAGCGTATAATAATACACTAGATTTTAGACCCATGTAAATACACGGGAGATTTATGACATTATGAAAATAGTATTAATCTTTCAAGTTTAAAAATATACTTAAAAATGTGAGAAGAAAATATATCGTCGATCATCTTTTGCAATACTTCTTTATAGACGACATTTGTTGATCACTTAATATTGAAATAAATATACATTAAGTATTTTAGGATTAAAATGTGTAAATTATTGATGGAAAAATATATAAATTAATAAAACTTTTTATATAAATATTAATATAGATAAATACTAATATAATAATATATTTGAATAATGATTATTAAGAATATGATGACATAAGTGAAAGTGAATTTGATGAAATCGAAGTGATTGGTCAATTTAGCATAATAATAAAAAGAAGATTAAGAAAATTACATGTATCTTATTTATGTATATATATATATCAATTTTTTTTATATTTATCAAGATTAGTTTATATAAACGTAAACAAATATAGATAAAGAATAAAGAATAAATATTTGTATCCAACTCTAACATGATAAACATATATTGATACGAATGGAACGAACAACTTTGTTAATATTAATTAATTAATATATATAACACTAATAATAAGATATTTAAATAACTAATAAGATTAAATAATGACATCTATCAAATCCTAATTTTATCAAATTGAGTTTTATGATTGGTTAATAAACGTTTTTTAGTATATATAAAGATATTATTGTGTTTCTTATGAATTAAGTAGAAGAAAACGTTAACTGGTTTATTTGACTTTAAAAAATAACATATGTGGCCACTAACGGTGTTTAATTTTCAACATCGAGAATTGGCTTTTAATGGCGTTTGGGACGTTGCTAAATTAACTTCGATCTCGCGCGTCTTTATTATTGTGGTGAAAGTAGTAATTAACATCTTGGGGATAGAAAGTAAAACATAAGTAATACATTGGATGATTAAGGATAAAACAGTCGCATCATTCCAAATGCTTTTGGTAAAATCTCGAAAAAACTATTTCAATCTAATTAATTTCATCACATGATGTATGCATATATCGTATGCCAAGAATCAACAAGATGCATGCTAGTACTTTTCTTACTGTTAAACTTTAATGGAATGTTATAGAAGGAGGGTCAAAGATTAATTGGCCTATAGTGTTTGAACATGGAATTGAAATGACAACTCTGCTATGTCTCCCCAAATTGTTATTCAAGCTTTCAATACTCAAAATATCACTTCGATCAGCTCATGCTTGTTTAAAGAGCTATGGAAATGGGTCTCAAAACTATGACTTTTTTTAAACATAAATGGGTAAAAGGACGAGTTCTCCTGACCATCAAGATATTTAATTTTCAGAAAAGATAATGATAAATCTTTTTAAACAAATAATAAAAATCATCATAAATATTAGATGAAAGTGAAAAAAATCAGAGGATAAGATTAGGAACAAAGTTAGTAGAATCCACATTTCATCTTTTTTAAGATGATTTTTACGCTAATTTTCACAAGGATTTTCCTTCTTTATATATTTGAATTCTCATCCTACGCTTAACACTTCAGTTTTTAACAGCAGCAAAAATTAAACTTGTAATTCCACCAAAAATCCAATCTTTTGTTCCCTACCTTACTCAATTCTCAATTCTATTGTTTGATTAGTAGAGATTTGGTGGGTCCTTTAAAGATTACAATTAGTATTAATATTCTAGTAATTTATCATAATCAATTCTTAATTCTAATTAAGAACGCCCTTAATAATTGAATGATTGTGCCTCAGCTCTCTTTTGTCCTTAACCTCCATTAGTGTTTTACGAAAAGATGAAATCTAGTACTAGACCTCTAATTATTTATCATTTATTTAATTAAATTATTTTAATATTCGATGTAAATATATACAACCGAACTTTTGCTACACCAATAATCTTTATCTATTTTCTATATATAACTAAGAGGAGATATGTTTTTGCTTAGTTGGCAATTATGAGAGCATGTCATATACGAATTTTCATGATGTGTCATTTTTGCAATAATTTTTCAATTTTAAGCATCGTATCCTTTGTCATTTAAATTATTCCTAATTATTAATTAATAATAAAAAAATTAAAAAGTAAAACAACCATTGAATATATATATTACGGTAATTTAGATTACCTTAATTTATATTGTTTTTATAATTATCCGTTTATAACTTATTATTACTTTAAAAAAAATAATAATAACATTTTTTATGAAGGTTTAAAAGGACTAGTTTTTTTTTTTCCTGAATTTTCTATTAAAATTATTTTATTTTATTTTTTTTCATTTTAAACCGATATATCTTCTCTCTTTTTTCATATATATTATTCTGATTTTAGTTTTCTATTATTTTTAGTTTTTTATTTTGTGTAGATTGTATTTAATCCTATGTTTTAAGTTTGGATAGTTTAGAGCTAATGTGAAATTAATTTTTGTTTGACAACTAATATATTTGTTTGCTTATCACTTGCTCATTTTATTTGATGTTAATTTTTGCCAAATAATATTTGACGTGGATTTAGTTGTTAAAAGTTATATGTAATTCAAGATTTTGAATTCAAAAACACATTTGAATTTATTTTTTTTGGTCAATTAGGCTGAAATACATATAATAAAAAATTGAAAAGATATTTAGTGATCATATATATTTGATAATATTTGATAATACATTTATTAGATATTAGCCTTTAATGGTCTAAGAGTTTAAAAAATAACATATATCATCTACTTATTATAATATTACTGTCCAACGGATGGGTTAATCTAGTTATATATATAATGCTTGACATGTGGATGCTGTTAACCGTTTAGGCTTTGTGGATCGATAAATTTATAGAGTCAAACAGTGAGTAAAATGTACTACTACTACTACTAGCCTAATATTTTTGTTACTAATTTATAGTATTATGATGATGAGTTGATGATGATGATTCTCTTATATAATTATGAAAGGTAAGAAAAATATTTAAGTCTGTCAAAAGTAAGACATATTCAAAGAGAAGGCAGAAGAAGATAGAATTATTTAGAAAATGTTAATGAAAGGTGGACCCACCCCACGAGTGTATGTCTCTTACATGAATATTGCAATAGTTGCATAATATTAGTATTCGATGTATGATTGTATTAGTAGCAAAATTGTCTTCAAAGTTGGTATTTAAGTTTTACTAACTTCTAAAGTTCTATACGTAGCGGTCACGGGGTCGACGAAGGCTTCTACCTCGAGGTTGTCAGGGGTCATTTATATTTTATGTAGAGTTAATTACAGAATTCGTCCCTATAATGTACCCATTTTCGTAATTTACATCTCTGTTAAGTTTTTTTAAACAAATTCGTCCAAACTTATCATATTCTTTGTAAGTTACGTCCCTGTGGCTAACGACGTTCTTATTTGGCTGTTAAGTCAACGCACGTGAGGGCAGTTTTGTAATTTGCTACCCACAAACAACTTTGTAATTGCACGATTCGTCCCTATGGTTTGTTAATTTTAGTTGTTTACATCCCTACTCAAGAATTTTCGTGGAATAGATCCAAAGTACGCAAATTTGTTGCATGTTCCATATCGTCAATAATTTTACGTTAAATGGGATCACGTGCCATAAAAGGTTTGATGGGTTTTTCAAAAATTTGCAAACCGTAATTGATTTTTTGACGGTGGAATTAAACAATGTTTGGAGTATACAGCTAAGCAAACCTTTTGATGGGTTGGTTAAAAATGCAAAATCCGCATTGATTGAGTGTTCCACGACCACAAACCATAAACCAACCACCACCAAGCTCTCACCATTACCACCACCACAAACCATAAACCAAGTTGTTCTGAAACCCAATCGTGGAACGCCACTGATTGATGCGTCTCTATTACCCGAACAACTACTTTGTATGTTGTTTACATACATACATATATATATATATATATATATATATTATATATATATATATATATTATATACACACACTTATGGGATTTTACGAATTTACATATACATATATACCTTGTATATATATATATATATATAGGATTTTGGGCCTTTTGGCTTTATACGTGGATGTGTATTAATATGCAGTTGCTTTTTGTTCGAGCCTTAACAACCTAAATATCACAAGAATTAATTTCAAAAATAATTGGATGAAAAGGAATTTGAATAAAGAGGAATTTGATTATCTGTGAAAGATAGGTGAAAATAACAAGTAAAGAAAAACTGAATTGATTTTGGTGGAGTCGTAGGAAGTAAGAAAGAGAATAAGAATAGGTGTAGGATTGGGGAGAATGTACGAAAATACCTTCACGTGTGTGGCACGTGATTTCATTTTACGGAAAAAATTGACTACATCAACCACAAGGATGGAACATGCAACAAATTTGCGTACTTTGGATCTATTCCACAAAAATTCTTGAGTAAGGATGTAAATCACTAAAATGGACAAACCACAGGGACGAATCGTGCAATTACAAAGTTGTTTGTGGGTGACAGATTACAAAACTGCCCTCACGTGCACCTCACGTGCGTTGACTTAACGGCCAAATAATAACGTCGTTAGCCACAGGGACGTAACTTGCAAAAAATATGACAAGTTTGGACGGTTTTGTTTAAAAAAAGTTAACAGAGATGTAAACCACAAAAATGGGTAAACCACAGGGACGAATCCTGCAATTAACTCTTTTATCTATTTCAATTTAAATATCTTATTTTAAATTTTTAGATTCTTTTTTATTTTAACATTGAGTATATAAATATATGTGACTATACATATATGAAAATATATGAATGAATTCAATTTTATTTTTCATTGATATGATTTTTTTTTTAAGTATTATATATAACGAAAAAAAATATGATCAGAGTTGTAAAAAATAAATAGAAAAGTCAATCTATGACATTAAATCGGAACAAATAGAATATAATATTCGGTGTGGTTATGGTCTGAATTGGCCAGGGTCGACCAGAATATAATAAAAGAGAATTGTGGAAGTCGGGGTCGGAAATATATTAAATTTTCATTTCTTTAAAGGGTTTTAGGTTATTTTAAGTATAATTTTTAAATATAAGGTTGTCCGGCACCTAATCTTAGGCGTGAAACCTTTTACATACAAAAATTTTAATATTTTTTGACTAATGAATAAATGTTCGGGCCCCATAAACTTTATGAATTAAAAAAACAATATGTGAGTGTTCCACAGTTTTATATTACTATACTTTTTAAAATTATTGTTATAATAGTTATGCAAAAGCATATGATAGTATGATACTGATATGACACACTTGGTGTAATTAATGGTGTGATAATCACTAACACAATTTCATTATCCATCAAGCCTTTGACACTTTTCACAAGAACCTTAAAATTTAAGACTATGTAGACATGATTAGAGGTGAGCAAAAACCAAACCGAAAAACCAAAAACAGAAAAAACCAGACAAAATCGAACCGAAAAAACTGAAAATCGAACGAAATCCATTGGTTTGGTTTTTGTTTTCTACAAACCAAACGGATCGGTTCGGGTTTCAGTTTCATATGCCAAAAAACCGATCAAAAACGAACCGAACCGAATCAATTATATATTAATTATTTAATATTTATATCATATTACATTTATATTTATTACTTATAATTTATAAATATGTTAATATATTTAAACTTTTTGTCTTTTTAGTATACAAATCTATATAAATTGTATGTTTTAGATAAAAACGTACAAGAAAATCAATTCATTTTATAAAAGTTATATCAATTTTAACACCTAAAAAATATAATTAGTCGATAAAAAACATCTTTATATTTTAATTTCTATATCATAATTTTTTTGTTAACAACTGAAAATTAAATTTATAACATAATAAACAAAAAAGTTTAAAAAAAAATTATAATAAAAACCGAAACCGAACCAAAAAACTGACATACCGAATCGAACAAAAACCGAATCCAATGAATTGGGTTTTCTAAAAACCGAATGGACAGGTTATGGTTTCGATTTTAGCCAAAAATCGAACCAAACCGATCCATACTCACCCCTAGACATGATATAGACGAATTAATTTGTTATTAAGTTTAATCCAAACTCCAGCACTGAGAGTCGTCCTTCTCAGGTTTCATAGGTTAGTCTGTCTTCATGTTCAGGGAAGGTTCTCTTTGGGGACCTGTGGGGTTCGGGTTTTTGTCCTTTTTTTTCGCTTAATAGTACTAATATATCCAAAAAAAATTATATCTATTAAATCGGCCCCCAAGGATTATATTTTTAAAAACTTATGATATGTTTAATAAATTTAAAATTCCAATAAAATTTACCTTTTTAATTTTATAACCCATAATTTACTTAGTTCATTCATAATTGTATATTTTAGCCCACAATTCACAATCCACGTAACAAGGTATTCTACCCTTTTTTGAGTTTTAGGCTCCAGCACAAAATAAAAATTTACCTTTTTAGTTTTATAACCTCAATTCACTTAGTCCATTCATAATTCTATGTTTTATCCCACAATCCACAATCCACGTAACAAGGTCTTCCTCCCACAATCCACGTCTTTTCTCTTGGTATTTTCATAAGTCCTTGTAATTTTTTGTTGGTTAGAAACTATGTATTGATATTTTGAATGAAAAACTTAGATTATTAGTGTTATTTTTGTTTGACCCGACCCGATTTAATGTATTGCATAACCATAATATAATACCCGAAACATACGATGAGAAAAAAAAAATTGTTGGCCCCCACCGTTAAAACTTTCAAGATCTGCCACTGTTCATGTTGCGAAGGTTGTGTACTCCATATATATTAATTTCCTTGATAAGACCCCATAATTTCATCTTGGACATGTTGCGAATTGGTTTCTACATCTATTTTGCGCCAGTAGTGTTAAGTTCCTCTGATATCGACCCACCAGGCCGCCAAGCTAATTAAGCTAACCTTGGCCATGACCCGTACTATACGTGGGTACAAAAAGAGTGTTATTCGGTCTCCCAGCTCAGATTTGGAGTGTTATTCTCAAGTGAACAAAAACTTATATCAAGATTCGATCAAGAGCATACTCAAACAGAAATATTTCATGGACGGCATTAACATATACGGAGTAAATTTAAAGCATGAGAACTTAATTGCCTAAAGACATGACACCTAATTGACTATACTCAATACTTGTAACATGTGTATTGGTGGCCGGCTCAGTATGTCTATGAATTAATGTCTATATATATTATTCTAGCAATTTTGATAGATAGTGTATGTACACTCGACGAATAGTTTCCAGGTTCAGGTTATTATCTAGACCTGACGAGTCTTTTGACCGTCACGTACGTACGTGGTTTAATTATTGGGGAATCCACGTGACGGATTCTAACCCTTTTTTGGCCACCCCAAAAAATGTTCACCTTAATTTTGATACCGAAAGTAAGGAAACAAGACGTACGTCTAACCAATTCATGGGCCTCCTTGATGATATCATATATGGTTATAGTAATTAATTAAGGTGTTATCGGTATAATTTTATTTGGGAGATGGAAATAAACGGGTGAATTTTTATAGTCATTCATCTTTGTGTATGACATCCACATACTATATATATATAAGATGTTTAACTGTTTGACATGGTCATTTCCAGGGTTAATACAGATGAAATGAAAAGGTCCGAGGCCACTTCATGGTCTTTGACTATTCAAACGAGATAGTCATTCATGTGGGTATATTAAATTTAGGGAAGTGATATTCATACAACGGAATTTAGACATCTACAACAAACGTACAAATTTGTAATGCACATAATATAACTGAATAATGCAGGTATATTGTTTTAGATGTCTAATTTTTGTTGTAGGAATATAATTTCCCTTAAATTTACTATGCACAGCACAAACACATAGGAGACGTACGTAAAAATCTCAAGTGAATTAAGATGACTTAATTTCACTCATGAAGAGATGATACAGAGAAATTATAAACATACATATAGCTTTATTATATGTTTTAAGGTGAAATTCTAAAAGGGTTTCATATATCAGGCGAATCTTCAAGCCTAAAATCCTTTTATTGTTCTGAATGAAAGTAGTCCTTTAATCTAATTCTCAACATAACTAACCTTAGAAAAATATGTAAAAGTTTAATATATATATATATATATATAGCATATAGAATGCTCATATATAGATAATTAGATATAGATTATTATTGTAAGATTGAGCCAAAATCTCACGATTGAAATATGATATTAGCGGCATATATAGAAGGTTAGGGAGCGTTAGGTTTTAGAAAATGTTTTCTAGTTTTTCATTTCTAATTTTTTAAAAAATGAAAGAAGTTTTTATTTTCTTAGAAAACAAATAAAAATTTTGAAAACTTTTCTAATTAGAAAACTAGAAAACATGTTAGAGATGTGAGGGGTGTGGGAGAAATCAAATGGAAAATGAAAATGAAAATGGAAAACAATAAAAAAGATGTTTTCAAGTTATCTATGGAAAAATGAAAAACATTGTTTTTGTTTTCTTGAAAAACATTTTTAGAAAACTATATATTATTAGAATGCGTTTTCTGTTTTTCATGTTTTCTTGAAAAACGAAAATGAAAAACAAGAGGTGTTTTTTATTCCCAAACGCCCGCTTAATAACTGAAACCCAAATTTGTGCCTATGCCTATTCATAATTAATATGAAGGACATAACAGACTCTCTGAGTGGTTATATATGGTTAATATTGGTTATGGAGTATCTATGTTTGAACTCAAAATGTTATCCTATAAGAGTATCTTATATGTTTCATGTTTGACCCATCTCATTACAATAAAAAATATGATGTTAAAAAGGTAAATAATTGAAGTTCATTTCCTTCTATCATGGTTTAATACTTCAATCCTTCTGTGAAATTTTATTTGTTTCTTGTATCAACGTTTTGTTTATAATTGACTTTTTCGTTTGAAAAACAGCACGTTACTACTTACTACTTACTCCAATGGGCAAGAAAATGACCTCTTTGTTAAAGACTAAAATATATGTCCTGAATGTCAACAGCATGTAGACAACTTTTGGATGCTAGGCCAATAATTGTGACAAATTTGAATGTCTAGTTAGCTTATTACTTGATAAAGATTTTTGCCTTTTGGCCGGGCTAAAGTTTAAGGTTCAATCTTTAGTATGAGATAGTTTACAATTATTTGGGATAGTTAATTTAATTTGAGGGTAGATTAGATTTGCAATTCAGAAAAAAAATTAAAAAATTGTGACACATTTGGCAATTTCTTGGTGTTGCGAAAACCTTTACAATGCGATTTTGCTCTCAGCAAAAAAAAAAATACTTATGGAGACAATTGTCTGTTCGGAAAAAATCCAGTCATACGACTTCAAGATCAGTAGCGATGTCTCGGTATATAATGCTTCATTACCATGTTATAATATCAGACTAAAAAAATAAAATAATAGTATAATCGCTTCGTCAAATTCAATCATAGGTAGCAAACTTGCAAGTATTACTAATTATGTACATTATATAGAGATCCCCTATCGAAATGGCTTTTGTTGATTATTACTCGGACGTACATGTTTGTGCTTTGCCATATATATAGATAAATAAAATATTCTACTACCGACAAAATATCCATTTGTAAACAAACAAACAGATGTGATGTATATATGTTGCATTTCTTGATGACTGGCCAACACACCAAAATGTACGTACTCTTTCTTTTTAAAGTAATCAACAAACAGAAGTATGGTGCATAATTCACCTACTATTTTCATTTGTATATATATTAAAGAATATAATTTTCATAAAATTGATTATATTGTTGTGGATTTTAGCCTAGCTCGTAGAAGAATTTTTTTGCAGAAATATATCTCTGCCCTGATTCACATTATATTTGTTAATTGCTTCGGTTTGTGTCAGGATTCATCCTTGCGTTATATATAAACAATCGACAGAAATGAGTTATGTAGATGTTCAAGCTCATTTCGTTTACACCAACAATTGAATTAGTATATGTCACTTTAAATCTTCACTTAAAAAGCACGTTTAGCAAACATCCAAAAAAAAATATGCAAAAATACCCATTGGGCCATTATGGTGTTTACTCTTTGTCCAAACTAATGAACGTTTTCTTCATTGTTTTTTTTATAGATTCGGTACACATGGAATTGAACGTGTAATAGCACACAATATCATATCGGATAGACTACTATAGTTAAATAATTCATATATAAGATTTTGATTGCACCAATTAAACACCACACGTTGCTCATGGGACCTTGTGTTTTCTTATAAAAGAAAAAGAAAAG